>NC_087549.1:121709401-121791901 GCF_036250125.1 Pseudopipra pipra
AGTAGTTCAAATTAAATCTGTTTTATATATGCTAGACTACTCAGCTATACCAACTTGAATTTTTATGTTCCCATAATTCAGCAACGAACAACACAGAAATCTATATGAAAATTAAAGCAAAAAACTGATTAAGGCTAGGCATCTTTTTCTGCAAAGAATTAATGATGTGTTTCCTATTTCACTGTTTCTTACTTTATGAATAGGAGCAGAGTTTCCATGTGTTCTGCTTCTTCCAGTCAGATAAGCTGATTGTTGGAAGAATAAAAGTGTGTACTGACTGAGTTTGATGGAGGTTACTGAAACAAGGACCCTTGTAGCATTTAGAGAATTGGTGGTTAAACTGCTTCACTGATAGACTTCCATTCCACGTTTGATTACTATACTTTAGAATATATAATTATGGCTATGAAGTCAGTCACTGACTTGAAGTCAGTGATTGACTTCATAGTGGTTGAAGAGTGGGGATTGTTAGAGGTTCCAGTGTTGAGATCTTCATAAGTCCATAAAGTCTGGGAAATAAACACAAAAAATTTTTAATACAGGAAAAACAATTCAAGAGTACAGCAATTTAAACAGATGACTGAGTCTGTAAAACCGCAATGCTAAAGCTGCGTATTGTTTCCCTGTGGCACTGCTTGGAGAAGAGGGGGGAAAATACCCAGTAAAACCCACCCAAGTTAGAGAGTGATGTAGACTTCAGGAAAATGTTGTGTCCTTGTCCAGTTTTAACTTCTGCTGATGCTAATGGAAGTTGTTTGCTTGCTGGTGAGGTGATACTGGAGTATCGAAGACTAATACCTTAATTTGTAATTACTTACATATAAATTTTTCATTTATTTGACTTTTTTCTCTGATCCTCAGGTATGCTGGGTCATTCCACAAATAAATATGTGTTATCCCTAATCTTTTTTGAACAGTGTCATAGAATCATAGCATAAATGGTGTGATTAACACATAAGGCCAGAAACTTATTTCATTGCCAAAACTGTATGATGCAGCTGCATGAAGTGTCATCCCTGTCAGTATACTGGGAAGATGTTGGGAACTTCTGAGACAATGTTTAGGAATATGCAGTTTGGGTCTACCTTTTGGCTAATGTTAACATCTCTATATTTACACAAGCACAAGTTTCATTGTGCTAAGTACATCTGACAAGTCATCTACATCTTTATGGTAAATTGCTTTGCTTTTTCAAAAGTAAAATATCTATAACTCAGCCACTTCATTGAAAGCTGCACACAGGTGTTTGGTGCAGTAAAGCACTAAAGTAATTTATGTGTATTAGTCTGACCCTTCTTAACGTTAAAACAAAACTATTTTTGTTGTTTTCTTCAAAAAGCTTTCAATATGATGAATCTCCAATAAAACCAAATGCAGCTTCTGATGATTTAAACTGATCTTTTAAAAGATAAATCAGATTCCATGGTTAGCACTGTAATCATCTTGTCATGCTTAGTGTGATTATTCACCTTTTAAAAGTAATAGCAAAGTTTTTCAGGTTCTGCAATCTTCTGCAGGTTCCTGGAATGAAAGAACTGTATACATACCATGTAAAACAGACTGCTGGGTGAAGCTTTATATTTATAGGAAATTATATATTGACCTCATATTTAATCCAGTGTACTTTAAAACAGAACAGGTTTTTCAAGACTTAAATGAATTTAGTGAAGGTTTCATTAGGAAATACTGACAGTGTGTCCCTCAGTTTGCTAGGAAAATAGTTGTGTCATTATCTGTCATCTTGCTAATAAACAGTTCAGAGTTAGATGTGAGCATTTTAGAACTGCAGCTATGGCAGTCTGCCCTGTATTTTAAATTAAAAATGTATGTCTTAGTCCACATTGATCTGAATTTAGCACCAAGTTTTCAGTAAAGAAAATGATTTTTTTTTTTAAATTTTGTTGCAATTAGAAATCATTTCTCTTGGGAGAAAGTAGAGGAAAAGATAGTAATGATTTTTGTGCATCAAACTTTTATCTGGTATTGCATTTGGAGGGTATGTTGGCTACTATGAGTGCATGCATCTTAAGTGGACTAAAATTTTACTTTTAAACTTCCTCCTTTGATTTGGACAGTGAGAATGAGAATGGTGAGAATTTCTGTAAAACTGGATACGTCCTGTTTTGGTGTTAACAGAGCATAGGCAACACTGTAGTTAACATCTTCTGAAACACAGTACTAATAAATACAATTAATGTTATTTTAATGGACATTTTTATGTTGCAGTGATCAGTGTAAGCTTTCATAGTGAAGTACAGTTAGTACATGTGGTATTGCTACAGTACTAATTACATTTATTGCAATGGCTTTTGCTCTGTGTTTCAGCCGTGCTTTTGTGAGGTGGACTGTTTCACAGAGGCACGCTGATAAAATATATGCTATGAACACAGCAGATGATACTAGAATAAATAAATGTTGAAGTTGGTTATAGCTGTCTGAAGGCCTCTTAGTTATGAAATATGTATCAGGGTTGGTCCCGAGGGTTTTGAGGATAACTGTGGCAAGAGGGTATATGCTCAAAGAAGAGTCTGTTCTCTGTGGAGCTTTCCAAATTTGTTGATACAAGCTCTGTCACGTGCACCACTTCATATTTTTACCATTGTTGTTCCTTAGTTGCTCAAAGGTTGCAAACCAAATAGAGTCCTGTCGTGGTAGGGATTCTGCAAATAAAGAAGGCAGGGGTGTACAATCCAGCATGGTGCCTAAGCTACTTTTACAGCAGTGCTTATAATATTAGTCTTGCAATGAGAAATAGTGGAGTGCTGTCATTGCAGCAGTGCCCCAGGCTAAATACCATTCTGAGAAGTGGGGCCAGAGACCATGGGCAAGGTAACTTGCAGTTACGACTCTTGAGGATGGAGCTTGTGTCTATCTGACATTGGATGCTAGTGCAGGCGTATCTGCATCTTAGTTCAGAACTGCAGGAAGGTAACTGATAACATTACCACACCATACTCAGTAGCTTACTACTTCTGCATAGGTAGCCGTGCTGTCCATTAAGCAGTTATCAGACCTCTGCCAGATGTTTAACTTAGGTAAATCCATCCCTGATGTTGGAATAAGAGCAGCTTTATGAAGTGAACGACTCTCTCCGGCCGGGTTTGCTGATTATTTATTTATGTTTTTTCCAGTCATCGTGCAATGCCTCTCATGCTGGCATCTGCTGGGGTAGAAAGACTGATTCTTTTTAATTGCTGATATGCTTTGGGACCCAAAGCATTTATTAGATTTTTAATGCTAGAAGACTGTACCTGTGGTAGGGTATAATATTGAAGACTGGGGCCACAGTGGAGAAAAAGATATTAAAAATAGAAAAGTAATAGGATACTTTCTGTTGCACTTCTAATGAGATGTTCAAAACTGATCAAAGAGAGCACTGAAAGGAGACGGTAAAGCCAACAAATCTCTTCATGTTTACTTCATTCCCTGGAATGCCATAACCCAGGGGAAAGGTGATTTCTGATTTATGAGCTGGATGTGGCTCCCCCTGAAACAGCTGACCTGTTATACAACAGAGTCCCTGACACCTGTGCAACCCTTTTGCCTTAGCTGTCCTGGGCAGATGGCTTGGGGATTCAATTTCTGTGAGTCTAGCTGACAACAGGATCTGTGCCCAGTGGAGGTGGCACACTCACCCAGTTACAAGGGCTGTGGCAGGAGAGTGGGCACGTGTAGGAATAGAGTTCACTTAGCTAAGAATCTCCCTGATGTGGAGAGGTGCCAGTGAGTAAAGTGAGTGCACAACATGATCTGGGTAATGCAGGGAGGTCAGTCCTTCATAAATGGAGGAGACCATTAAATAGAGCAGGTTCTCAGGAAGCTGGCACTGAAAATATGGAGAAAGAGGAGATAAAGAAGAAGGGCAAATGAGTCTAAAACCAGGAAGCAGCCTGGAAAGTGACACTACTGGACTTAAGAAAGGCTCTGAGGGAGGAAGACAGTAAGACTTGGTGCAGAAAAAAGGGTCTTTCCAGAGACAGGCCCTGGTGTCAGTATAGGGAGTGGCTGGAATAGAAAGAAGTAGGGTGGGGAATGTGGTTTTCCTGAAAATTTTTCTTTGAGCTTCTGTGCAAAATGGTTACTGCATTTTCCTCAGAGATTTCTGTTTGGCAAATCCGGGTGTTTATGGGAGTAAACTGACAAGTGTTTTGCTAAAGCTGAGTAGGGAGATATTCATCTTTTCTACGACTATGTGCAGAGGACTCTGTTATCACATGAAGGGAAATATCTGTTTAAAATATACTTCAGGTTCTCTTTAATGGTGGAAGAGAGGATGAGTCTGAGCAGCCCAGTCTTGATATGGTGTTGATAAATATTCAAGTGTGATTGTGGACATTCAAATGGTCAAGTCAGGCTCTAACAAGAGTACTCTAGGCTTGTTGCCTTTGAAGCTATTGTTTAAAAAGAAAATGTCTTTTGTCTGGAAGGCTACACACTAACTGTATGGATTTAAGTTTGGAAGATACAGTTCTTCTGTGAAATTATATTTATACCATAGATATTATGGCAGAAATGGGTTTCCTGAGTTTTATACTTTTGTTTCATGTGCTTTCTTTCACTTCTGATAGGCAGAGATCTTTCTAGTTCTCTCATATATGCCTGCTAGGCTTGGTATCTTCTGTAGTCAGTGTATATTGATTTATAGCACTGCCAGGCCCAGCTGCTAGCTTTGGGTAAGAGGCCCATTTTCTGTGTCCTGTATCTGCTCTCACAACCTGACATTGCAGTTTACTGCTCTTTCCCACCTTGAAGATTAGAACAGGATTAGGAAATGAGGAGGGACGGGTGCTGGAAGTCAGGCAAACTAAGGGAAGTCCCACAAGATCCTGGGTGTTCTCACTGCTGCTCTGGGATTGGAAATTCTCTCATGTCTCAAGAGAGACGGGAAAAACTGACTCTGGCATCTTATTACAATACTTTGACATGTTTCATTCCCAAATGAAGTGAGAACTTTGAGGTAGTTGATTTAGAAAGTTAGCCACAGAAATGTGTGAAAAAGTACGTGCAGTATTTAGGAGAATCCACTGCAGAAATGTCTGGGAGTACACTTGTTTTCACATGCTTTTATTATTTTCTGCTGTTCTTATGACTGCTTTTGGGAAAAGAAAGCCTGCATTTTTGCATTGTAGTTTTTAATACTTCAGCAGCTGGTTTTCCTATGTCTGTTGGGATACTTGATCATGAAAGCAGGCCTTCAAGCAGATTCTGTTTACTCTATGACACATGCAGCAAGTGTGACACAGCATCGAAAATGTCCTTATTGTATGTGTGGTGTAGAGCTGATATAGCAAATGTAGTAACTATTAGACTGGAGGCTTGGGGAGTCTGCAGTTTAGCCTGATTATTTGTAAAGAGGTCTCATAGCTTAGCACCAGAAACAGTAGTCCACTGCCCAACCTGTCAACTCTAGTAAAGATCAGTACAAACAGGAAACCCAGTGTCGCTAACAATATAACTTTTTATTTTTTGAAATTAATTTTGTTGAACAGTCTGGTAAAAGAATAATGCAGAAGATTCTGAACTTTAAAGTTTCGTCTTGTGTTGCTCACAGACTCCTTCAATGACAAGGATGTTTTCTGTAGATGATGCTTGAGGGTAGTGGGTAAATTATTTCAGTATAGATTTCTCTCTTTTTCTTAAATTGTATGTAACATTTTATTTGTAGAGCAGCAGCTGTGTTGGCCTTAAGCACACATCAGTTAGGTGAGGTCGAGGTGTGACACTCAGTGTTGTTGCAAAAGACATATTGTCAAAGGACTTTCTTTATGGATTGTGAATTCAAGGCATGTGTATTATTACCAAAATCCTTCTGGAGTTATGGTGGCAGCTTTTTATGGTCAGGGATTGTAGCTGATCAGTATAGAGAACTGCGCAGTTTAATTTGTGGCTTGTGTGGTTTTGGTTTGATAAATTATTCTTGCTTTCTGTGCACTTGCTAGTGTAAGCCACATGATTTGTACTTAACTTCACTAGTGAATGCCAGTTACAAGCTCTGAATGATTTTAGTGTTGCTTGTTGCTTAACCAGCAAGGAAATGTGAACCATTCTTCTTCCTCCTGTATCACTGATACAACTTCTCTTTCCAATATTGAATAAATGGTCCCCTGTTAGAACAATTGACATCTGGAAGACTCTTCACAGTACTTCACATAGCAATGTTCTGACTCAGCCATTAGTTGTCGGAGCTCAAATCAGGGTCATCTCAAGAAATCTGTAATGCCTTTTACTTTTAGCAAGAGCTGGCCTGAAAATCTGCTTAATGTTGTCATTCAAAATTTACATGGTTTCATTAAGCTTATTAAAAGCAATGAAAAATGCAGCAGTACGTAGCACTGATAAAGCCCTTTCACCTTGCTATTTCAAATCACGTTTATGGACGATGAATTTAGCTTCCCAGTAGCCCTGGGCAGAGGTATTATCTCCATTTTATGGACAGGAAAACTGAGTTAGATTCAATGACTTGTCCAAGGTCATACGTAAGACTGATAGTATTGAGGAGAAAAAAATGTCCAGACTTCTGTCTTAATTACACGATAATTTTTTTAAATAAACTCAGTGTCTTAGACAAGATGCACCTATGTCATTGTCTTTAGGGTTTTAAAAATAATTTTGAGGATTAATTTTTGAAGAAATGAATTTGTATTTTCCTCAGAAGCGTGATTCTCACAACTGAGAATATTAAAGAGGATACATATCCTTTTTTGTAGACTTCAGTTCACTGCTTCCTACAAAAACTTTGTTGTAGTCCACTTTGGCTCTCTCGTTGTCTGCTTTTGTGAAATAAATCTGCCCTCATTATTTAGCATTCTTACATTTGCATATGTACAAGAGGGAACAGCTGCTTTCTGCAGGGATTTTATGTACTCATTCATATTCCCACAGTGGTGGCCTTGTTCTGAAACACACTGCTACCCTGTGGAAAAGCAGAATAATACATGGACAATATAGTAATCAGCCTGTTATTAAACATTTGGAAGTACAGCCATAAAGGGAAAAATATAACCATATAGTTATATTTTTAAATCTGAAGCAAGTGCTATGTGATGATGATGTATAAAAGCCTCTTCCTCTTAGAGCTTCTGCAAAGCTATGGGGAAAAATTCTTTAGAAAAGAAATTTTGCAGTCCCCTTCAGTTTTTGAAAAACAAATCTAATTTTATTACTAAGAGTGTTTTATGTTTAAAAAGGGAAAAAAGCGGTAATGCTTATTTCTCATTTGAAAGTGATCTTGGACATTGCATCTTAGCTATTGCCGTATCCATGGACAGAAAATTATATGCATCTATATTGATACAAGCTTCAGATTTCCAAGCATGGTCCTGACAACAGTTCAGTTCCCAAAGATTTGTGAATAGCAAGGCAGTCACAGGAGTTTGGCTCTTCCTTTTTTTTTTTTAAACTACATTTTGGCTGTGTATTTTCTGATACCTAAACTTAGACTTAAGAGAACTAAAGCTCCAGCCAGACGTGTAAGAACACATTGTTTTCTTACATGTTGTGAGAAAATGCAACATCATAGTGATGTTTTTCTTAGTTTTGAGAACTTCGCTTTTGAAAAAAAGCGAATAGATTCACTTTGCATTTTTTCTTTAAAATTCTGAAGAATTAAAGTGACTTTGAGGAAGCATATGCAATTTTATCCCGAAGCATTGAGACATGCATATAACATGAAGTTGTGGAAACTTGTGCAGTTAGAATGGAAAGTCTTAGAATGTGATAGTTATAACTGGACCAATAATTTAAAATAATACAATACAAGTAATAATTCTGAAAGAAATGCTTCCTTGCTGGAATTTTTTCTTGCTATTTTGCCACCTTCTACTATTGGGCTTGTTGTTTCAGTAGTAGCAGAGGCTATTAAAATATTTTAAAGGGGGAGGAAAGCACTTACAGAATTATTAATATTCTGCTTATGGATATCTGAAAAAAATGGAAGGTCATAGTCTGACCTAGAGGCCTTGGCAGTGTCCTTTAAACAAGCATTAATCATATGTAGTGCATCAAATCATCATGTGCAAGATAACATTAGTGACCTCTCCAACTGAGGATAACAAATGACTCTTAATTTTCCTTTTTGTACATGACAGAAGTGTTGACAACCTCTCTGTATATTTTTTTGCTCTGTATGTAATCAACTGATCATTTTCAACACAAAATTTTCCTTGAAGTACATCTTTTCACTCCTATTTCTGCATGATAGGGACATGTAGAGAAACATGTAACGGATTAGTCATCATATGTGCATGTTTATTTCTGTTGGGATGTCAAAAAGCAAAGTACTTTCTGCATCTTCTGTGCTGATGAAATGACATACTGAACACAGGGAATTGAACTACACTGACTAGTTAAAATAAAATTTATGAAGCTGTGCTTCAAAATGTGGGTAAAAGTACACAATACTACAGCATTCTTGGGGAAAATGCATATTGCTTGAAACATATTTTTGATAGTCACATGTAAAACCTGAAATAGTCATGCATCTTCTGCATCACCTGTATGAAAGTTGCTTTGGAGTCCTAAAAAGGGGGCATTACTCTTTGTGACTGGAGTGGTGATGTGCTCAGAGACATCTTTATATGCAGTTGGAAAGTCTGAATAAATATTTTAGAGCTAAACTGAAGACTTAATTGCCTGTCAGCTGCTGAAAAGATCTTGTTAAACCAATTATAACCCTCTGATGCCTTAGTCTTTATTTTGCAATGGTCAACACTGCAGCTATACGGTACTGGAGGAGTCCACAGGATCAGTGTGTGTTAAAGGGTTAACAGGCACCTTAGACAATATTTTGCTGCCTTTACAGAAATTGCTTCAGGTTTTCAGCATTCTGGCCTGTCAGTCTTGCCACCTGCAGTCTGATCTCTCCAGCTGGTTTCCTTCTCCCATTTTTGCAGCCTGGCCTTAAGCATGAGCCGTGGCTGCTTGGCTGAGCCCTGCAGAGACTTGCAGCTTGTCACTATCCTGATGTTCATTCAGCCCTTTGCTATGGATTTGGAGGCAAAGGCAGTGTGCCATTTGGTGGCACCTCGGGGTGCTGTACATCAGGAGTCTGGCCTTGCTTTGTCTTTCACTGGTGGTGCCAACTATTGCTCTGTCTCCCCAGTCATTTTTCCTGTCTGAATTTCACTGAATGGCGGTAGGACAGAGTTCACGGAAGTCTAATATATTTTAGGGTTTTGCTGCAGCTGCAGACTTTCCTGGTGGCATTTGTTTGCTTGTTTGTTCTTTTTGGCACTTGTATCATTTAGATACCAAATTAGCAGCCTCTGTTGCTAGTTGCTAAAACTGAATGGTTTATAGGAAAATGCATAAGAGAAGGATATTGGATTAAATCTCAGAGGACTGACTTCTCTGAAGTACCATGTACCATTTTTAAAAAGTCATAATGAGTGGCTAAATAAACTCTCTGTGTTTTAGCCATGTTGCTGGAAGCTTTCAGGAAAACACTCTGAGTGGTGATTTCAACCCCCATCCACTGGTCAGTCAAGACCAAGTACAGTTGGGCTTTTTCAACTAGTCAGCTAGTAATATTGTCAGTAGGGTAAAGTGAAACCCTCTTATTTGATCATGTAGGCAATGTCTAGGAGCACTCATGGTGCTCACATCAATTGCAATAGATGTCTTTGTCATCCTTGCTCTTTTCGTCGATTGGTTGGGGTATTGCAAATTAGAGAAGATTAGACACTCTTGCTATAATCCAACTAAATATTGAAGCTATATTTGAGCTGTAACAATACTGCTTTGCTGAAGTCCCCTGTGAGAGTTTTGCCAGAAGTTTAGAATTCCTAAGTCAGATCATATTCTGTATTACAGAAATCTTTGAAAAAAATATTTTATGCAACAGCTTCCAGCTCAGTGAGCTTCGATTTATGTACATCTGAATAACAGAGGAAAGATTAATAAATCTGAGCCACTATGCAATTTATAATCCTTTACATACCTACAAAATGCCTTTTTCCCTAATAAGCTTACATTCTAGTATGTGTTTAACAAGTAAGATTCAAATTTCATCCTTTTTTAGTGACTTGTTTTATGTATGCCAGACACTGTACATTGCTGTGGGATAACAACTGCCTAAATCTCTTCTACTTGAAAAGGACACCACAAATGACATAGGTGTGAAATTCAGTATTTGCCTCTGAGTTTGTGTCATCATGGGTAGCTGCAGGTCATTAGTCTGATTTTTGGAAGGCTGATTCCTTCTTATGGGGAAAGAGAGACAATAGATCGTGTCTTTTTTTGTTTTCTTTTTCTTTCAATATGCTGACTTGTTTTGTGCTGCAGCTCACCACTTTCACCCTTTAAGTGGTATTGCTCAACAGTGACACCTTTCTGTGTTTAATAACTAAGTGATAAACTTTAGGTTGTTCCATATTATAGCATGCCTTCAGTCATGTTTTTTTGTTTTTTAAGACTAACAAGAAATAGTGAAACAAAGGGAACAGATGTGTGCTGATTTTTGGCTTTTTCATCTAAGAAGATCCTGTTGGTCTTTAACGGCCTTCAATGTTGAGGTTCATCATTAACCCTTCAAATTAGTGTTCCTACTATAGGTTTTTCTTTTTTCCTGTAGATATATTTCAGATTCAAATAGCCAAGGACGTCAAGTTTGTGGTGTATGCTGTGACTATACCTGATGACTAAGTTAGTGTTCTGTGCTCAGCCAGTGCATTTCTGAATTCAAGAATTAAGCAGTTGTGCTGTTCTAACACTGAGATTTAATGTATGGACATTAAAGTTCTTATGCCCAATACAGCTGATACAGTATCATGCTTCTCTGAAATAAGTTACCAAGAACCTAAGAACTATGACATGATTGATCATACAGATTAGCTTTTTAGGGATTTCTGCTTCATTTGCTCTTAAACATGAATTCTTAGATTTATACCTTATATTTTTCAGATTTACTCCTTTAAGTTGTCAGCTTAGTTGCATAATCTAACTTCTGCTGTTGTATTCAATGGCAAATTAAGCATTTGGAAATTAAGCTTGAATAGCTTCATAGATATGAAAGATTAGTATGAATTTTGGGAATAGCTAAGATTACTATCTACATTAATTCTTCTCGGTTATTTAGAAAAATATGCTTTGATTAATGTTTGCCTCTTGTAGGGGTAGAAATCCCAAAATGGAGAGAAATCTTGTAGCCCCATTCCAGTCTTTGTTGTAAACTTCAGTTCAGAGC
This sequence comes from Pseudopipra pipra, assembly GCF_036250125.1. Classification (NCBI taxonomy): domain Eukaryota; kingdom Metazoa; phylum Chordata; class Aves; order Passeriformes; family Pipridae; genus Pseudopipra; species Pseudopipra pipra. Next base: position 121,720,584 of record NC_087549.1, read on the forward strand.
TGCAGAGGTATATGTAGATGCAACTAAATATTTTCGTCTCTCTTTTAATTAAAAATTATTTTTTTTCCTTTCTCGCTATGGGTTTCCTGGTGACCTTTCTTTTTGTGTAATCTTAATTTAGTGGTACTGCTTCAGCTCATTTTTTTTGGATAAAGGATGCTAATTTACTTGTATTTACACAGATGGCCATCTCATTTTTTCACTGAGCAATATGCTACAACACATTCTTTTCCTGCTGATTTTCCTGTTTCTATAGAAATTTCCTGATAAAAAAACTCACTCTGTGTGACTTCATAATTATAGTAATTTTTAACCTTATTAATAAAAAAAAAGTCAAGATGGTACTTTTTGGGGCCATAAAATATAACAGTAGATGCTGTCTCCAAGAAATAATTAAATGGAGAAGTGATAATATGTGTGAGGGGATCTTTCTGAGGGTATTTGTAAACTTTTGATTTCTAAATGTTGCCTTCAGGCTTGGTAAGAAAAGCTCAGTGTTTGTAAAGATTATCCTGACAGCAATATGCTGGGTCAATTGTCAAGACATGTTTAGCATGGGGGGATATATTAATCTGCTATAGCTACCCCTGTAAGTGGCTGGAATAAATAGAGGGCTCAAGCAGATGAAGAGGGATTAACTGTGTAAATTGAGCAAACTCTTCAATCACTAAACCAGTGATTTTGCAAAGGATTAGTCTGCTTTTACAAATATTGATTACTGATTTGTTACTCGGAATGAAGATGATATAACTCGTGCAGTTGCTTTGTAGGATGCTGTGTGAAGTGTACATCATTCATATTAATGGGGTTGTCATAGGCATTACAGAAACTGACAGATTTATTAGAGCAGTGTTGTTAGCATTGTCATAGCTAAGGTTGTGTCAGCATTTCCATTAGAAGTTCCATTTTCTTTTTTTTTTTTGGTGTTCATAGATCAACTTTAAAATCTACTCTGTTGAAATCTGGCAATACCACTTTACAGCTTTGACACAATTATTATTTTTGCATACTTTTAGAGAGAACTGAATTAACACGTTTTTAAATTAGAAGAAAATACTGTGTATTATTTAAAAAAAAATGTTTGCAGGTTTGAATTCTTTGGTTTTAGTGTAGATTTTTAGTGATAATGTGCATGTTGTGTATTTTGCCAGGTGTGTAGAGGAGTGATATGTGTCACCAGTTGCTATAAAGTGAAAGTAACCAAGGAATTTTTGTATAAATGAGCTCTTTTGCCTGTATAAAGACTTGTCTGGCTGTTTTCCAATAGTGCTAGTTATCTGATAAAGATTATTACATTTCTTATAAATTCTGTCCTACTGGTGTCCAGAGACCATAATACTATCACTATGTACTGTCCACAGATGAAACAATGCTACTCCTTTAGCAGGTTCAGTTAATTCATTAATGCTACAACTGGTTCAAGTTTCAACAGTGGTTGCATTCACGGGGTGGTTTGCCTTTCTAATCCTTAATTAGATTTATGTGCAGAGGTAGGCTTAAGGAAAACTCAGATGTGTTGTGAGAATAAAGGGACACAAAATGAGTTTGGAAAAAATCTCACTGACATTTATTCCGCTACTTCATCATTGTAAAAGTCTTAAGTTGTAAAAAACACCCATTTCTCACATTATGTCATCTTTTTCTTCTTATACAGATACTACAAAACTCAATCATAGCTCTTCTCTTGATTCTGTTTTCCCAACTTTTGACCCCTGTTGCAGAATATGATGGTAACTGTGGTTTACGAGCTTCCAGTCTCTTAACATTTGGGATTTCCCATGGTAGACACTGAAAGTATGGAAACCTTTATGTGTTTATAATAGGAAAAGACAAGCTGGCATTTAACATGTCAATATAAGTGATCTTCTTTCATTTTTGGATTTCAGTCCCATAGGTGGTTTCCAAAATAAAAATAATTGTTGCTAACTGCAAATAAATAATATTATTTCAAATATTTCTACTTGATACTAAAACCAGTAAGAACTGCATAGGGTCATTTGAAAAAGATAATAGGTGTTGAAAAAGGAAATACATTCATTCTGTAGCTTGGCATAACTTAGATCACTGAAGAATTAAAGCAGGTATTTCGACTGACAAGATGTAACAAAATGGGGCTTATGGGAGAATTGAAGCAGTTAGTCAGATATCCTCTCTCTTGTTCAGAGAAAAACAGCTTCTGCCAGAGTTCTTGTTGCTTGCGTCTTCAAGTGTATGATTTGTTCTGGAGCCTTCAAATGGAGTGGAAAATATTAGTGCAGTCATTCAGAAAACTTGGGAGTTGGTATTGGGAGGTGGTTCTTCCTGTCATTCTCAGTACTTCAAGGTGAATGGCAACTGAAATTTACATCTGGAATTCTTTCAGGAAACACAGGAGTGTTCTGCTGGCTTCCTGCAGTGTGCTCTGCTGGCTTCTTACAGTGTTCCCTTGTTCTTTTAGGTTTGGTCCCATGCAATTACAGCAAAACAGGAGAATATTTTATCTTTGTGGTAGCAGCCTTCTTGTGAGAGGAGGTATGAAAATAGGAATGTGTTTTTTCAACCATAAAACCTTTGGAATTTTATTACCTCTTTATTACCTCTTTCAGAGTACTTGAAAATAAAGGCACTGTGTTAGTCACTTTCGATTTTTTTCTCATGGTCTTGCTCTGTAGATTGATTTTTGTAAGTGCAATGTTATCATTGCAGGAGACTGTAATTCTGCCAGAGCTTCCTACTTCTACATGCTGAATGATACTTGATCTGCATTTTGTGTGCTGCAGTAGGAAAACTTGAAAGGCTTGTATGATACTTTCTTCTTTTGTTATTATTTTTAAAAAGCTTGTCTTTACATGCAGACTGCAGTGTAAATTCATACCTCCATCTTAAACCAAATTTGCTTTCAAATGCAGAGAAGCTTGGAGTGTGATAGTTCACTGATCACCGAGCATAGCTTTTTACTTAAATTATCAGTAGTAGAAGAAATGTATCAAAAATGAGGTACTGAGGCAGAACATTCAAGCCATTTTGTGTTTGCAGGAATACATAAAATGTGGAAAATGAAAACTGGCTTTCAAGGACCTCTTCATTGAAATCTGCAACTGCCACTTTTAAAGATGTGTTTTTAGCTGACTATAGGAATTCACATCTCTTCTTTTTTACAGATGAAAGATTTTTCAGCTCCCACCAGTTAATGTTAAAACTTTTTCTGATTAAGGATATGAGCTGTTGGAGCATTTGAAATGCTCAATGTGTGTACGTATGTTTCCTTTCAAGAGCTTAGCAGGCCAGGCCTTTGGCCAGGAGTCAGAACAGTTGGAACTTTGCAGACTACACAGCTAATCTGAGAGGGCTGCCAGTTGGCATAAGTGACTTCCATATATAAAACTTCATGCAATTTACATTGGAGGTTTTTGTGTTAGTCTGAGAATTTCCTTCTTTCCCAGGATTTCTTTGGTATTGCTTAGTGTATTTACAGTGTGTTAGCGCTTCTGATCAGAGCAGTAGTTAAAATGCTCCCCTGCTCAAATATCCCTCTCACAGATTGAAATTCACATTGGATGATTTTTCTCTTCAGCTGTGTTGACACTTCCCAAACTGTACTGTTTTAGTTTTTTATTTCTTTTTTTTTTTTTTTTATAAGACTTTTTAAAAGGGGCTAAAACTAGCTTCTGGAACAAGAAACAGAACAATTTAGAAAAGGATGTACACACAATAGAACATAGGAGAGGAGACAGGGCAAAAAAATGGGAAATTATAAAATTAAGAGGAAGAATATTTATATGCTTTTTTTGTGATTTTTGGAAAATCTATCTTGCATTGCATTACGAAAATTTGGGTAAGAGTCACAGAGTTCACTCTGTACTGAGCTTTGTAGATCTGTCAAAATATTGTTGAGTAATAAATACTTCAATTTCTAGGACACTGAAACTATGAGAACATGTACTACTAATTTTGAAATATAAATTGAAAATTCATTGTTTAGCTTTGCAATAAATGACATTTGACAATTTTTCTGCCTAAACATATTAGATCATTCTCATGTTCAGTTAAATAGTTGTCATTGCTTGGTCTCAGTTTAGGCTTATTTACTGAACAAAATGTGCCAGTTGCCCAAAGATGAAATTGAAAAGTACTAATTCAAAACACTGTGACAAAATCAGAAAAGTAATAGGGAACTTCTGATTACTGTAGATTTTTCTTAAGGTGCTGCAGATAATGGGTATTTCCAAGGGATTCTTACGCTTACCAGGTGGCTATTTAAAAATAGTAGTAAATTGCAGTGTACAATTGTAGTATTACTTTTTCCAGATGTTTTAGATGTTAAGCTAAAAATTGTATTTTTCACCTGGACATATTAATTGCTAACTTCTAACTTGCGTTTGGTAAACCTATAGGACTTTCTTCCTCATAGTCATCTGGGAATACAAGAATCACGATGTGGTTAAAGATGCTATCCATATGCAATTTGACATCATGCTGGTCGTACTCCAGCTGTAGACTCTTTATTCTTGGCCTTTTAATTTTCTCTGATTAGCTAACAGCACCTTCTGTGGTTCAAGCTATCATGTAGATATTCTGAGTCTTTACTTAGGGTTTCTAATCAAAATTGGATGTGTGTGCTTGTCTGTGAGATGATGCTGGGAAATTTCAACTTGCCTGCATCATTTCATGAGAATTCCCAGTGCCTCTAATTGATCCATGATGGTCTGTTTTGACTTGGTTCTATCTGCAAAGCAGAGACATTGTTTTTATCTCTGTGTTTTCCTGCCTCCTTTATTTCTCATAATAAAGTAGAAAGCTGAGCTTCTTGTTGCATAGGCAAAATTTGTATTGCCAGTTTCTGCCACTTATGCACTTTTCTCATATCTGTAGTGTGAGCTTCTGGGTGACTGAAACCTTTCTCTCTTGTGCTGAAATGACTGAGTAAACTTTAATTATCCTTAGAGGGATTTAAGCAAAACTTGTACATTTTTATGCCTTACAGTGGTGTGAGTGAGAGACTTTGTACAAGGGACCTTTTCTTTACTGCTCTATCTTCTTTCTGTCTTCTTGTCTCAGAATCTTTGAGAAACAGCAGAAGCAGGAACGCTGCTCCTGTGAAGCATGCAGTGGCCTCTTTTATATCCCTGGGGGATAATGCCTGCTCACATCAGAAATCACTCCCCCCGACCTCCATGTGCCATGGGTGTCATTTGTGAAATTTTAATAAATACCTGTGTGAAAATCAAATCTAGACCAAGGGGTGAAAGCCATGAATTCCTCTGTGCATTAAGATGCTCTGCAAAATGTGGGTATTTTATAACCGATTTGAAAGCCATCAAAAGAATGCATAAATCCAGGACCACATTGGTTTATAAATTCAGAGTTTGGTTTGGATGGGGAGTACGTGACCCAGGATAATTCCATTAGGCTGTGGATCCTGGTGAATAGAGTCTAACTGGCTGACTCCTATAATTTGTTAAAAAAAAAAAAAAAAAAAAGAAAATGTCTTTGTGAAATGAAATATTTTACAACTACTTAAGAAACTTTGCTCAGAAAACAGATGAGGATTGAGAAGCCATAGATATAAGATTTTTAAAATGTAATATAACTAAATACACAGTTATATAATTAGGGGCTAAATGAAAATGACAAAAAGAGACAGATCTCAAGCATGCTAACTGATTAAAAGAACTAGATGTTTCTGTAAAACATCCATCGCAGTGGTTTTTAGGCTGCCTGGCCCACTGCCTTCTCCTCTGCTTACAGGAACAAAGGGAAGAGAAAGGCTCATACCACTGTCCTTCTAAGGGAGGAGTCCAGAAGAAATACTCAGTATTTAGGCATCTGAGGGTGTGGTATTAGTGTTTGTAACCCAAACTTCATATCCCAAATTAGAAAGAATTAAAAGTAGAAACAGATGACACTGCTTTGAGTATTCTTTAATGAAATACACTGCTGGCTCTTCTTAGAGGAATATATCAAGGCAAATTATTCTGTGAAAATTATTGTAAACTAATAGAGAGCACAATGGGTAGTGCTGGGGATGGCTCCAGAGTAAAACTTCATAGACTAGGCAGTCTTTGGAATGAGCACTTTGAAGACTAAAAAGCTAATTTTTTGTGAACCAATGTTTCAAAAGCTAAACATTTTCATTATATTTATTCTCCTGCATGAAATGTGTTTTCTTTAACATTTATCTTTTCATTCTTGCATCTTAAACTAATTCAGAGCTACCAGCCTTCTATATTTGCAAAACACTGAAGTAATCTTTATGAAAATGTTCAAGACAGTTAATGAAGCTAATGAAATTCTGTGTTATCTTCCTACTGATAACTTTTCTTTAATCAGAAAATTCTAGGAAATAGGATTTTTTTTTAAATTCACTATACATTAATCTTCTCTTTAATAAAAAAGTAAATGTAGGGAGAAGATATGCATATGAAAGTAAACCACCTCCTCTTTAGCCTAGATTCACAGTGCTTGTGCAACAGATGTGACCCCAGTGTATTGCTATATACACATTCAAAGATAATTGAATCCCTCTGTAGTAGTTATTAAAAGGGGGTAAATGCTGTATTTCCAGATCAAAATGAAATGGAGAGATATGAAGAAATTTTGGAGAAGTGTATGAGAAATGGCGTAGGAGGGAGGGAAAGAAGATGAAATTACTTTTTTGTGTTGCTAGAAACATTACTCCTTCGTTGCTCAACTTTAACACAAATATTTTCGGAATATCTCTGCCAATTCAGAATGTCAGCCTGAGAGACAGCATAAAAGACCTGAGCTTGAAGGCAAAATGCCCTATTTTCTGCATTTGCTGCAGGAGCAGGCTGTCCCTACGTGCCAAAAGATGAGCTAGCAGGGAAGAAGACCAGCCTAGCTGAACAGCTTTCACTGGAACTCAGGGAAAAAAATGGAGTTTATGACCTTTGGAAGAAGGGACAGGCAACTCAGGAAGATGACAAAGATGTCATTAGGCCATGTAGAGAGAAATTAGAAAGTCAGGAGGACCAGGAGAAGGAGACCTGTCAGCCTAACCTCAGTGCCGAGGAAAGGTATGGAACAGATCATCTTGAGTGTCATTATGCAGCACATACAGGACGACTGGGGGATCAGGTCCAGCCAGCAGGGATTTAGGAAAGGCAGATCCTGCTTGACCAACCTGATCTCCTTTTATGACCAGACGACCCACCTAGTGGATGAGGGAAAGCCTGTGGATGTTGTCTACTTGGACTTCAGTAAAGCCTGAGATACTGTCTCCTACTGTATTCTCCTGGAGCAGCTGGCAGCTCATGGACTGTACAGGTGCACTCCTTGCTGGGTAAAAAACTGGCTGGCTGGCTGGGATCAGAGAGTGATGGTGAATGGAGTTACATCCAGTTGGCTCAGTACTGGGACTAATCCTATTCAGTGTCTTTATTGATGATTTGAATGAGGGGATCAAGTGCACCCCGCAGTACGTTCACAGATGACACTAAGGGTCTTCAGCACAATAGAAAGGAAGCTGAAAAAATAATTTTTCAATAATAGTGTTCATATTATTTTTTTTTTTTTTAGTTAGAAGAAGATAAAGACATAACAACACTGTTTCCTCCATATAATCAAACTAATGTATTTTTTCCTGGCAGCTTTCTTTTACAAGGACTGAAGAAAATAAAATTATTCTTATTTGAACAAGAAGTCTTTACCATTATAGTGGTTAAACCACTGGTCTTCTACTAGGAAAGCAAGCTGTAATCAACCACTTAGCTGTTACTGAATTACACTTATCTCCACTTTGCCTGTTTAAGTTCCCATAAGCATGCTAAGCACTTCTTTGAAATGCATTGACCTCTAATTATTTCTTGCTTTATGTATTCCTTAGCCTACATTGCAGTAGTAAAAAAATATTCCTATTGGTAAACAGTGCAGAATAATACAACCTGGTTTTGTTTTATTTATTTTGTGTACAGAATGAAATTTTAACAACTTTGGGTCCTCCAAAAATCAAAATTCCAGGTGCAGTGATTGAATTTCATGCTGTGAAGTGACACTGATGAAACTGTTTTTAAGTAATGGACCAAATTCACTGTTTCAGCAGAGTGAAAAAAAAGATTGCATCATTCAGGCTTTTGACTGTTAGATTACCAAGTTGCAAAAATTGTAGTCATGCCATAAGCTGTAGTTGGAAGTCTTTCTAAGGTCACAGGGCACTCTGTGTTTGTGGGATTTGTGCAGTGGAACCTGTACATTAGTACACCTACATTAATAACATGAATGTTTTTCTGAAGTCAAAGCATGACTAGTAGAAAGGCTGACCTTATGCTTGAATGAGATCATTTCACTTTCTTTTCACTGGCGGAATTTTTAGCCTGGCAGAAATAGTATTACAATAACTGCCAGCTGCTCACTTGGCGCAAGAGTGCCTAGAACCAAGAGGAAGAATCCGGTGTATTATACATATAATATACTTTTCCCTAAGATGTGAAAGTTTAGGACTCATAAATATTTTGATCTGGTCTTTGATGGCTTTTTTACACATCATGCATGTGGAGCATAACTTGCAGATTTTAGTTTGGAGTACATTGGAGTAATTCCCACCAGGATAGGAAGAGAAATTATTATGGGAGATTCTTATGTGAGTGGGTGGTCAAGAATGAAGGAAAACCTTTAACATAAAGCAGATGGACCTCTCTTATTTTATACTGTGTATTGGGATGCGAGATAATAATCTCCCAAAGTATAGGATAGTATTGATCTGATCTTCACATCAAAGGAATAAGGCTCAAAATATTATTTGTGAGGTAGAAACTCAGGAATGGAAATGAGACCTTTCTTGTATCCTTAACTCTGTGCTTGCCCACCACTGTCTGGGCAATGACACAGAAGAAATTAGGTCCAGAAGAGTACACAAAAGCAACTGTTGTACCTTTCTCCACATGTAAACTCACACAGATGCAAGCCACAGAACACTTCTTGACTCAAGAGTGCTACTTTTCTCTTTGGTATTTAAAATTGACTTCAAAAACTACAGTGTACCAGAGGAGAAACTAGGGAAGACTACGGACCTTTTAACATCTTTGTTTCTAAATCCTTGAGTCATATCTGGAAACAGACCACACAGGGCTAGGAAGTAGGTGGAAAGACGCAGTGATCTCTGCTGGTCTGATTTTGGGAGAGAAATTTTGCTCTGACCTAGTACCCAGCTTGACCGTAAGTTTCTCAGCAACAAACACTGACACACCCAAGAAAGATAGCATCAGTAGGTTCTGTCTTGCAACCCCAGGATGCAAACTCCTTGCATCTCTACATTTGGTTTCTTATGTTGGACAGTCTCCAGTGAGGTTACAGAAAACTGGAATTCAGGCCATTTCACCTGCATTCATGAGGGAAGGGGAAAATTCTCCTTGTCATGAAGACATCCTGGCGCATACATGGGAGGATAACATGGGAAATTCAGAGCTCTGAACTCTAAAGGACTATGTGATTTGAAGCATGTTGTTTAGTTTGCTTCATGGTTCTTTATTTAAATAAAATAGTAATGCCATCTTTCTTGGCAGTATTTCTCTGTCTTAAACAGATTCTTTATAGAAGGAGCTGCCTTATTCCAAGTCTCATGCAGCAGCCAACTAATGAGTCTCTGATCTCAGCTGCTGGTGTAATGTAAACAAATGCTTCTTTACTATAAAAAAGCACTGCTTTAGTGATACTTTTTTATGAGATTTGTGTCAAGCCTGATCTATTTCAAATGAATGGGGAAGCAATTCTGATTGAAAGCAACTGCAAAACCCAACTGCTACATAAATTCCAAGCTTTCGGCTGGGAGTTCCCACATCTAGGGGCTGCACTTCACACTAAATCATGTTTGAGATGTGGACAAGACAGTAAAGGAATGAAAAAAATGGAAGAAAGGTAGACAGATGACACAGTTTAGACTCTAGGCATAACTGTAAGGAAGATGTCATTCTCTATTCTTTCTTCCCAAGGTTGTTTTTGTTGCAGTACAGGGGCGAGGGTATCCGTGTTTGTGCTTTCTTCCCACCACATATGTGCAACACCTGTGGTTCATGGGAATGTGGGAGGAGGTGGTTCTTTCTCTTTCCTTTATACTTTTCGTACTACTTATTCTCCCTCCCTTTCCTTCTGGAGGTACAGGGCAATGAAAGGAGGAATTTAACCAGATTTATGCTTTTTCTCTCTTATACAGCTGTATGTGTCTTGGGATATTACAATTGGGTCTGTTTCTCTTGCCCTTCCATTAAAGCTCCATCATATTTTTTGGTTCCCAGGCTTCTCTGACAGAAGGATGATAATATGCATGTGATCTGTTTCTGCTTCAGGTACTTACAGATTGTGAGTGGCAGTGGGGCTGGCCAGCTTCAGCTTCTTTTACTGCCTCAGTTCCTTTGAAGAACAGAAAAAGGAACTGGCTTCCTTACGGGTTGAGGGTGGGAGGAGGACTTCTTTCCACCAGACAGTGGAAGGCTGCCTTTTTTTTATGCATGTTGCTTTCCTCACGAGCTTTTAGTGCCCTATGCAAAATAAATGTGGTTTCATAAAATCCCATAATCAAATTTATCCTGACTTGTCTCAGCAGAAGTAGCAAAACTGAGAGTGGAATTTTTCCACTATGAAGTAGTCAGTTCAGATAACAGAATAACATTAAGGAGTCCCCAAATGATGTGGTTCTCTGGGACTGTATTGTCCCATTTGATTTGACTCTTCACTAAATGGTCACTGGCCTACCTTATCAAAACCCAAACTGATACAAACAATATTGGATAAAATTAGATCAAACTAGCAGTTGAAATTTTAAAATTTAAGAGTGAACTGCTTTTTTTTTGTTTGTTTAATTAACTTTTATGTCTTCCACATCTGTGGGGTTGCAGTGTTCTAAAATGAGCCCTACTGGGTGAGGTAAAGCTGTAAGTGTTGCACACTGATGCCTCCCAATGACCAATATAAAGCAGCACACGATGTATATTTGTAAAACTCTTCACCTCCCCCACTCATAATACCATCATTAGATCATCCTTTAAGTAACTATCAAACCTATCACATACCAGCCAGTGATTGTCTTTGTGTTAAATTCTCATTTAATGTTGCGCAGTGATTGCATATTATCAAGCAAGGGGGGCCAGCTGCATCATTTTACAGTGCATCTACATGCAGCCATAACTCTTGTATTTTTAACACAATATTCCACAGAACCTGAAATGGAAGTTAGTGTACTCCTAATCTTTAAAAGTAGTATTAATAAAAAAATTAAATGGAAATATCAAATTCTGTCTGTATAAAATTCCATCCACTGTCTTATGGTATCCAACAAAATATTTTGTTGTCTAAAGAGCCAGTTGTATTATTTAAAGAATGCCTTTTCATTTTAAGTATTTTTATAACTTTAAAAAATAGCATTCTCTACATCCTCCTATCTCTTTTTCTTGTATTTTTCCTATTACAACTATATTTAAATAAGACCACCATAAAGCAATTCATTTGTGGACACTGATTAAAAAAAACCCTAAAACAACCTAAATATCCAGGAAATTGACCTTCCAGAGGCGGTGTTCATGGTTTGAGGACAGATAGTTGATTTTTAACCTGAACTGCATAGTTTAAATTTGTGTTTTTAGCACAGGGTTTATCTGCTGATATCAGTCCTTTTTTGTATGTTTATATTAGTAGAACGTAACGAGATTACATATATTTTGATAAATAATTGCTGCCTTGTAAACTTGCCACCTATCTACAGTGACTTATGAATATTTAATGATAATAAGTAGTAGGAACTTCACTGTGTTGCTCACATGCACTTAAAAAACCCAGCAGCACAGGAATACCTTTTATTCTGCTTTTTTTTGCTTGGGGTAAGCAGTATGATGTTTATATACATGTTAAATATTAGACACATCTAACATATTCCTGTTCTTAATACCAGGAGTTCCATTTAAATCATGATTCTGCTCTTTCAGGAAGGAAAGGATGTAGGATGGAAGACACAAATTTTTGATATTTGAATTTTTATTTTAAGTTGAGACAAGGTTGACTGGCCAGTCTTGTGCTTCTGGCTACGAATTAGTGTTGAGAAAACGGAAAAAATACAGGTAAACCATGTTCACCATTTTGCGGATGCAGGCATATTCTACAGTCTAAAATTAGTGTCTGTAAGTCAACAATTTTGTAGACTTCTGTGTGATGTTTTTGGTTTATCCACTATCACCTTACAGATCCTGTAGGCAGTACTTTTGTGTCATATGGCAAATTAGGCAATATCTGTCAACAGCAGGCATCACCTTTTATAATCTCTTCATCTGGTTTCCCTTTTTGTAGGCATGTAATAGAGGGTCCTCACCTTATATGTTGCTTCCAGATATTTTTGTTCAAAGCTGGTATTGAAAGCCACATTTCTGATTTAATCGTGTTGAATTGTGACTCTTGATTTTGTTTGCAGATTTGAAAACTTAGTGCTTTCATTATCCAACTTGCTTTACAGACCATGTTCAAAACAAAGTTGCTGTATCATGTTTAATTACATATTTTTCCTTCTGAGACTTGCAGGGCCTGCTACACAGCTGTATTTTGTCCTTACTAAAGCAGTGAGGACAGTAGCAACAGCTCTGACATTGATAGCTAGAGAGTTTTTTTACTTAAAATATTCTGGCATAGTAGTTATTAGAATAATTTTTTTCCTTCTTATGTAGCTCCTGCATATTGAGAGAGTAAAATCCATAATTTTATTGATGCTGCAATAGCATTTTTTCTTGAAAAGCAGTGCTTTATAGAATTTGTTTTTCTTTCAGGGAATCAGTTTCCTCCTGTTGCAGCTCAGGATCTTCCGTTTGTTCTGAAGGCTGGATACTTGGAAAAACGTAGAAAAGGTAAGTCTAGCTGTCTTCGTTAAAGTTAGTGCATATTTCATTTCTGAGAAGTCTATATGCCTGTATTTAATGTTATACACATGAATAACTTTATACAGGAGTGATAAATAAAATTAGTAGAAGCTGAAGTGGTCAAGCATTGTTATGCAAAAGAAGCATAACACATAATTGCTCCCATAGTATTGAAAGAAAATCCTGTTTTTTTATTGACTAACAAAATCATGCAGTGAAAGTCCACTGTCAGCCATAATTCAGACACTTTCAGGTATTTTTGAAGAAAACATTAGGAACCTATGTAAAAGTACCATATGTTGACTTCATGTTTCAGTGAACATCAAGATTTATTTTCCTTCAAGAGGGCAAATATTGATCTCAGCTTTGGTTCAGTCAATATTTACCTTGATTCAATAAATCTTATATTGTCACTTTAATACCCACTTAATGCTGCAATAACTCTAGGAAATATTTAGGAAATTTTTCATTATTTCCTTATATTTAATGTTACACATGACTTCTCTCTTTATATGATTTCAAATTCCCATTTGTTTTCTTAGCACCAATTTTTATTTCTGATTTCCTTCTCAGTGCCATACATTTCTCTTCTTCATATCCAGATTTTGTTTCCTTTCCTTAGCGTCTTTCCTGGCTCCTCCTCCCTCTTACCTCACCCTTGAAAAGAAGTAGCATATTTGTGTTCAGTAATGACATAAATTGATATAACACAGATTATATTAATTTCAGATCACAGTTTTCTTGGCTTTGAATGGCAGAAGCGTTGGTGTGCTATCAGCAAGACAATCTTCTACTATTATGGAAGTGACAAAGGTATTTACAATATTTATTATAAAAATTATGTTTTAATGCACAAAAGAATATAAAAACTTTAGTGGAGTTGGAAACTGCAAATCAAAGGTCATTTTAAGAAATCAGATGAAACTTCTAAAAGAAAGTTCTCTTTTAAACAGTTCTAAAGCACTGCTGTGAATTTTCAAAATGTGTAAATATTCTTCAGAACCTGTAAATGATGTACTTGTTTTCTAAAGCAGAGAAATTGAGGAAAAACAAGAGTAAGTTTCTTATAAAGCTACTTTGTGTGCCAATAACAGCTGGCTTGATAGTATGATAGTATGGTTTTCAACTGTTTTACTAGACATAAAATGTTCTTTCTCTCCAAAGTATATTAATTTTAAAACATCCTGTAATAGTTAAAACTTCTGAGTTCTTCAGAGATGGTTCTATCCAGGAAAATATTAGTCCAAAAGCTGCATAGTGAAGTTCCTTGTTTCTTTTTATATAGTTCTGGAAAAGATAGAAATTAAGTAATGTATTTAACTAAAAGCCAGCAGTGGAAGCTAAAACTAAGTTCTGAAGGTGACTTTTAATGGCCAGTTTAGAAAGAATCTGGAATCTGGTATAAATATTGGTATATCACTTTGAATTTTTAAAATTGACAGTCAAAACATTCTTTAAATTGTTTGCCATGTGCATTTGGTGTTTAAAGGTAGAGCAAATGATATAGAAATATATCTGAGTAAATTTTAAAAGTACAACTGTCTTTTTTTTATCACCCCAAAAAATTCCCAGGCAAACTTTCCATTGAAGTTTTTTTTTTCTTCTTCTTCTGTTTTTCTTATATTTGAGTTATTTTGTGGGTTTTTTCCTTCAAAGAATAATTTAATTTGCTCCAGTTTGTTTCATTTAAACTCATTTAAACTCATCTTCTCTTTAAAAACAAAAGAAATAAAGTAACAGTCTAATTCTAAGTCTGGTTTTCATTTTGCTACGGTTTCCCATCATATTCTGTTTTCAGAGTTCTGTTAGTATATCTGTGAAATGTTCCATTTTCTTCTTTACTCTTTCCTTGGGATTTACAGATTGGTCAAGCTTCAAAAACATAAACAATCTGTATTGAAAAATTTTTTGGAGGTGTGGCATAACACTGATTTGTCAGTACTGATTTATTTCTTTCACTGGAAAATGATCATGTGCTGTTTGTTTATATATATAGTTATACATTGCCTAGTACTTTAAAAGCAGTAATTTTTTTTTCAGAATATATTGCTAGTTCATGAAGATTTTTCTGCATTTTAAAATATTTGTATTTTTATCTGCTATTTTTTAGAAAAACAAGGTTGTGTTTTTTTAACATATTTTCCTTGTGGCTAATGAGCATGGACTATGCTCATTAGTTTATTTATGCTTTCTAGCATATGGATTTTGAATTAGGGCAGGAAAGTTGCCCACCTGCTGTTTTTCCATCTTTTTTTTTTTTCTTTTGCAACAACCTGATTATCAAATCTGTGTTGAAACTTATAATACCTGTGCTGAAAGTTAAGATACATGGAAGTATGTTCCCTAGCACTCAAAGGATTGGTGTCCTGTTAGGAATTGTGATATTCTGTGGGATCTCTTTCCTTTATGAATCTATATACAAATGTTTGGCTTATACATTTACAGCTTTTGTAGAATGCAGATTTTTTGAGGAAGGTTCTCCTAACCATAAAGTAAGGATATGGGAGGGGCACATAGCCCATGGAAATTGTTTAGAATCATAGAATCATTTCTAAGATCATTGAGTCCAAACATTAACCCGGCACTGCCAAGCCCATCACTAAACCATGTCCCTAAGAGCCATGTTTACATATCTTTTAAATACCTTCAGGGACGGTAACTGCACCACTCCTCTGGGCAGCCTGTTCCCATAATTGACAACCCTTTCAGTGAAAAAATTGTTCCTAATATCCAATCTAAACCTGATGCAACTTGAGGCCATTTCCTCTTGTCCTATCACTTGTTACTTGGGAAAAGAGATTGACCCCTATCTCATTACAATGTCCTTTCAGGTAGTTGTAGAGAGCATGGCATGGTTGGACTCCAAACAGTAGTTCAAACAAATCAGATGCATGAATTTCTGCCCTACCTCCATGTGACTGGTGCTGTTATTGCAGCATGTTGTAATGATTTAATCTTGCGGATATTGACTTACTAAATCACTCCTGAATTTGCCTTTGAATAAAAAGGTTTTTCCTAGACTGGTCAGAGGTACTTTCTTCAGCCCTGTGATGCCATCTTATATAAAGGTTCCAGTGCAGAAGCAACTTGCCATCGTTGTGCAGAAACTGGATACCAGTCACGAGAAACTAGTTTACTGTTGAAACTGAACTGTCATCCTAATGGTTTTAAACGTACGTACTGCAGTTTATCATGCGGTTTAGCTGCAGATTGTCAGCATGGACGATGTGTGCAATGAGGCAATTGTGAGGAGGTCTGGCAACATGAAACTGAAACCTGAAACTGTTTTCACTCCCACAATTATGGCCAGCAGTGGTACCTGCCATAGTACACTATTGTGTTGGGTCCTTCTTTTACTGTAAGCCTTGATGCTGTGCCAGATAACTTGGACTGTATAGAAAATCAATGTCTGTTCTTGCCAATTGTGGTTCTTACCAATAGTGTCGAAGTGTGCGTTTGAGTGGCTTTGTGCAGATTGCTGCCACTCCTGGGATGGTGTCCATAAACAATGCTGGTCTGCCCTAGCCTGTGCAGTGTCTGGAGGTTTTCTATAAGCTGGGCCTTGGTTTCTGACAGGTTCCAGGGCTGATTCACACAACACAGGTAAATTCCCCCTTGTCAAGGTGAACCGTGCTTCAGAGTAACAGAGATTCTGTGTGTACTCAGTCCTGCTGCCTGTGTTGCTTTTAATGGGTGCTAGTGCCTCTGTATTGTGGGACATAAAGCTGAGAGGCAGCAGGGCTTTCCAGGCCCATCTTGGCTTGTTTTGCACTGTGTCTGTTTTATAACCAGACTGATAGATGAATAGTCTGTGAAGGCTGTTTTGTGTCTGGTGCAGTGTGTAATTTGTTCGCCAAGGTTTGATTTTTGCACATCAGTATCAGTGGAAATGTAGCTGAATGGTAAATGTGAGGCTACATGATGCCTTTTTATTATTTATGTAGATTTGTTGTTTCCACAATGCTTTTAATTCTTCTAACATTCTCCTTTTTATATTGGGAAAGCAAGAAGTGTGGAAGTGTATAAAGCTCATAAGCACATGTAAAGAAGAGTTTGAAGGATGAGGCCTAGTCCAGGAGAATACAGTACAAGCTAAAGCCTGTGAAAATACAGTAAATGGCTGTGTGTTTGTTCACCTAAGAGACTACAAGCATTCTTTTAACAGTTGTGATGCCTGCAGGCTGGTGTCTGTCTTGTTTCCTTGTTTTTATCTCTATTTTCTCCTACATTTGGTGCAGCCTTGGGTAGTGAAATAATGTTATTTATCTGTCCTTAGACAGGTCTAAGCGAATCACTTACATTTTTTCTCATGATCAATGGTATGTGGAGTAGATGGAGGAAAAAGGCTTAAAGGTTTGACCTAATCGCATGTCAGGAATAGGTATTGCAGGAAGCACATGTGTGTTTGTGCCTGTGCCTCAGTATCTCTTGCCGGCTTGTAGCCCACAACATTGCAGAGGAGTGTGTTCAAATGTCAAAGCTGAGCAGGATTTCCAGAAGCTTGCCTGGTCCTCCTTTTCATAGTCTTTCCTTCCATGAACCTTTTATAGTCCTCTCTTTTCTTTTCTTCCATGCAGTTGCACCCTGAGTTGACTACCCTAATTGCCTGTCGTTTTTCTGTATGATCTCTGGCTGTTCCTGTGTCCTCAGACACCGAGATGGTATGGATAACCTTTCAGACCTCAAAGTGCATGTGAAGAAGGAAAGTTAATTTGTTGCTTTATAAATGAATGAATTAATGGCTTCATTACTTCTTCCTCACTAGGCCACAATGTTATATGCCCTTCTGTCTCAGCAAACTGGAAGGATCAGCTAAATGTTTAGCAAGACAGTAATTGATAACATTATGGTAATTTTTCCCCTGTTAATGGGCACTAAAAATTTATTTTCATTTTTATAACTTGAAAATGGTATCTGCTTGCCTGCCAGTAATATGATGTTGAAAAGGAGTGTGATTCAGAGGCTTTTAGAAAAATCTTAGGTTTTTTTTTTAAATTTCTTTACTTTTAACACGGACATGATAATTTTGGATTTCTCTGAATAGTAAGATAATGATGGCCAGGCCAGTAGTGGACTACATCTATTTGTGCAAAAGAGGAAATTATGCATGCTCAATAGGACTTTGTTGGAGCAGAGTGATGGCAATCAAAGGCATCTATCTAATGTATACCGGATCTTCTGTTATGAGATTGTTAAATTCAGACCTCGAGAGGCACACTTGTGATTAATAGTGTGTTATTTAAAAAATAGCTACTGGGTATAAGCAAACTGAATATAAACAAATCAGTGCCCTAAATAGTGTGTTTCAGTCATTGCCTCAATTTCTTAATTTTTTTTTTTTAAATTTCCATTTCTCAGAGGGCCAGATTAAAGGAAAGAAGAAGAAAAAAAAAAGGCAATTACATTTCAGATCTGCTGTCTAAAAGGGAAGAACCTCTGTGCATGCATTTGGGAAGGACTGTTCCAAAAGCTGGAAAAGGAATTACCATTTTGGAGATACTGACACTTAACTATTTTTAGAAAGCACACATCCTGCACATGGAAAAGTATGTGAAACTACATTTAGCATGAAGCCATGTAAACCATAAAATCTTACAGGCTCCTAATTTCAAGATGAAGAGAGTTAAATTATAGATTCTAATAGTATCTATAAATACTTTATCACTCTCTGAAATCTTTCTGTTTGCCTTTGTTCCTTATGCCTTCCTCGGCAACTTCTTTTCTTTCTGCTATCCGAGCACTCTCTGTTCTTCAGAATGCACTAATTCTTTTTACATGTGCTAATAATATGGGCACAGTGCCTTAGGCCTCAAATTTACAACCCAGTCATTTCAAGATCTCATTGAAGGTTTACCCTTCTTTGTTTTAAAAGTTCCCATGGACTTAGTTACACAAGGTTTCTTCAAAACCCTTTTTCTCTGCCTCCCTTGAGACTCTCTTTCCCCAATATAATATCGACCCTATTTCCATTGTTAACAACATTTAACCATTTTTTGGATGAATGAAGTTTATATGTAAGAAAAATGTTTAAAGTGGCTCTCAAATTTAATTCAGGTCTGAACTTTCACTATTTTAAATAGAGCCCTCTCATATTTATTTCTCTAAAATACCTTAGTTTTGACTTTTTTCATCAGTAGTTTCTGACTCTCCACTCTGCTATGCTACCTCTTTATGATTCTAAATTCCTGTTGCCAAATGATCATCACAGACCTAGATTTATTCTTCTGTTGTGTACCTGACATGGGAAGAAGGGGAGAGGAGGAACATGAGGGGTGAGAGCAAAGAACAGCTTACTCTTAAATGAGATTTGGCTTCATTGTGGAATAACTTGTGCGTGATGATATTCGTGATCCGTTTTGTTTTTACAAGACTGATATTATTATACTTTTTGCATCTCTGTTCTATATTTTTCTGGAACAACTTAAGGGTTTCCTGTTGTTGAATTGAAAAGCCCTATCTTGGGAGAATAAGAGGCAGCAAAAATGTTGTCATTCTTCAGAGAAGCGTGTTCCATTAGCATGCGTCTTCCTATTTCCTCCTAAGTATGCTGTTGTGTTACTGCCTAAGCAAAACTCTGGCTCTGATTTGGGGCTTCAGAATGAAAATTAAATCTCTGTAATGTAAATGTGCTTCTTGAAGCTACTTCTAAGGCTCCTGCCATAAAACCCAATTATATCTAATTTTAAGTCTCCAAGTAAAATCTTTTAGTCTTCAAAGTTTTTAAACATCAAAAACTGTTTAATTCTCCCTAAGGCACAGTCTCAGAAAATATTTCTGATATAAACAATTTAACTCTGCATGTGAAAGTTCACACAAGTCGCTGTGGCACTCACTTCACAGGGCAGCTTTAACCCGAAAGCGCGAGTCTGTCTGCAGGACTACTTAGCTGCAAGCCTTTGCCAATAAACAAAGTTGAGATGATTGTTGAGTCTGATGATCCCAAGATGGCCCTTCATTCAAGCCTGCACCTGACTACTGTGCCTGGCCAAACAGCTACCCTGGGTCATGGTTTGCTCCATGGTGATCAGCTGATGGGATTGGTCTCCCATCCTAACTGGAAAGGTGTATTCTGCAAGAACAGCTGGGATTTGTAGACCTTCATTGCTTGTCACCATCAGAGCATGCAGCTGAGCTGCAGCTGGCCTGTGCCCTGCCATTCCGTATTTGTGGAGCCATTTCTCAGGACATACTAGGTCTTACATCTGGCTTGCTGCTACAGGGAGTGTGAATGCATACTGACAGTCTTTCAACTTTAGTAGGTTCTGAGTCAGGGCTGTGAAGTGTCTCACTGTCTTAGAATTTCCTCATTTTTAACATTTTAAGTATATGCATATTACTACACTGGACTTTAATCAGAGGTTACTGCTAAGACAATTAGAAGTAAAAGTAGCAATGCTAGCCTATTGCTATAAAGGTCAGTGAAAAAATTTAATAGCAAAGGAGATACATATACATATGTATTTGGTGGTGCATACAGGTAATTTTCATTAGCACTGAAATGGGATGTCCAGAGAGGTAAGACAAAACCAGTATAAATGCCAGAACAACTGAATAGAATATGTGTACCATGCACCATCCCCTTCCAAAGTACGGCATCTTTATGTTTAACTGCAGTCCTCTTTGAAAGAAAGAGTACCAGTGCAGAGATCATCTGAGGTTCACTGTGTATAAGTCTATTACTATAAAAGGGATCATCCATGTCACAGAGAAGCAGTCTCAGAAATAATCCAAGAGACTAAATTTGAATATTTGCCTAATTTTTATCTTGACAAAATGTTTTTACCTTTTGAACCTGGTGTTTGTTTATTCTTGGGTTTTGATAAACCTCCAGCATGGGAGAGTGAGAAATTAATGTGTTTTACTTGGTCTTCTCCCTGAGGTCACAAGTGAGGGAACAATAAAATTCCTAGGCAAAAATGAATTTCATTAAAATGGAACCTAGTTAACCTATTGCAAGTTATTGTTTCTAATATCTGCTTTGGTGTGGTTTCATGAATTTTGCATGTGTGTGCTGTTTGATATAGGGGTGGACCATTGAGAAAATATAAAATATTTGTACTGTATCATTAGGACTTATTCAAGACATAATAGAACCTACTGTGGGGGAAGGGACTAGAAGAGAAAATAGAACAGTGCTCTGGATTTTCTCATATAATTGTGTTATTTGGTATTTACTTGCCCTGGGTGAGAGTTCATAAAAAGGTGGAAGGACAAAGAATTTGTGTCTGTGCGCATATAAGATTACTAGCAAGAGTATTTGACTGGTGACTGCCCTTACATCCATTGATGTTCATGTTGCTATGTTAGCCAATTTTTGCCCTCTTAGGAGTGGAAAAAGATTTTTTTTCCTATTAAATTTCCAGAAATATGACAAAATTATGTCAAAAATTGTAGTTGTCCCTATTTTGTCTACTGTAGAATTTTCTCCTTTTGTTGACAAGCGTAAGCAATGGACGCTCGATTTGCACCTAAGTTCTATTCAGAAATACTTAGAGCGGTTTTGCTCTTGTGCCTGATGCTTATTGTTAATTAATGCTTTTCTCTACTGTGTAAAAAAAAAAACCCACTGAATGGCATTTTATTCCATATGCAACTCTACTTTGTTCTTTGTTTGCCTGCACAAAATGTGACTCATGATGCCTATCTTCACTTGAATGCTGCACTGTGATCTGCAGAAATTGCAAAACTTAATCACTTTTACATTTTTGGTTTGCTTTTAATATTCACCAAAATCTGCCAGAGCACATAAAATCCGAGGTAGAGTTTGGTGTGAAGAGCTCAAAAGGAGTACACAGGTGCCGCTTGCCCAACATGCGGTATATTTAAACTCAGATCTGTTGTAAGTGATACTTTTATAAACCAGAGCCTTTGAAAAGTAGAATTGTCTTTAAAACAACCACATGGCTGTACATAATAAACTGTGGTAGGGCTCAGTACTTTTATTAGCTAATTAAACATTTGCTGTTTTGGGAGAAATGCTTTTGGAACCAACACACATGCACACACCTGAATTTATAACAAAATTCATTCTGTATTTCTGCCATATGGAAAGGAGGCACATCTGGGAGTGGGTGGGAGAATGTGAAAAGAAGCTTTTCCAATTGCTTAAAAAGGAGTTTGAAGTTTATTTTTTGAGTGAAGTGGTTAGTTTAGGAGGGAGCTCAGCAAGTTCTAAGTTAGACAGGTTTTCCCTTTGGTTTACTGAACCTGAAAGAGACACTGATTTATAGGAAACGTGTCTTGCAAGTTCCAGTTCTTGGCTTTCCCTAGACACAAGTGTCATAACATGCACTTCTTACTAAATAAGACCACCATCTGCAAACATCCCCCTGTGGAATTCCTTAGGCATCCTACAGGAAAATGTACTTTTATGTACATCTTCCTTTAAAATAAAGCTTTATCTCCAGAAGCATCACTTAATCATTTTGCTAAAAACCTCCCTGTTCTTTGTAAAATTCATGAAATAGAAAACAAAATCTGAATAAACGATAACCTGCTGAGCCACTTACGTTTACTGTTGTAAATGAAGCTCTAACTTTGTTTTTTATCTCCAACAGACAAACAACAGAAAGGTGAATTTGCCTTAGAGGGCTACACCATCAGAATGAATAATAGCCTTCGGAAGGATGCAAAGAAAGATTGCTGTTTTGAAATCTCTGCTCCTGATAAGCGCATTTATCAGGTTGGACTTTTTTATGTTGACTTGAAATTAAATTGATAAAGCCGTTACAATTCCAGTTACTGAATTAACATTTCAGTAAAACAACCTGGACTGACATATTAATGAAAAAAGGAAACCCTTGCTTGCTTATATTGTGCATTCATATATTAGGAAAAAAAAACGTGATTAAACATATGTATGTACGTGTTAAAATATTATCTTTTTGGTCAAGAGCGAGGTAATCTATCATCTTTATCCATTGGTCATTTCAATATTAGCATTTTAATATCTATTATATAGTGTGTCTGTGTGATTTTTTGGAGGAATTAAATAGTAAAAAAAAAAAAGTTAAAATATGTATCAGTGTAAAATACATATTGTATTGGTCATGACTTTTAAAGAAAAATCTACATAAAGGCACATATCAGCTGTGCAATTCAGAGATCTATCAGCTAGACATCAATATAGAATGTAAGTTTAATAAGTTTTAAATATCTGAGATTGCGGTTGAAAGCCAGTTAATTAAGCTGTCAGGTAGTGTGTTGGAGTCTGACAAGAACATTTTTAAGAAAACTGTACCCAGCAGTCTAAAGAAATTCATGGGTGTCTTCTAATTGTCAAGGGCAAATTTTGTTCATCAGTTCTGGCTTTGACATTGATGAAGAGAAGCAGCTTTTTTCTGCACAGCTGCCAGCTGCTGATCAGAGTTTCAAATCCATCATCCTCTCCTTCAATTACGTAAATTTGTCAAAATTAGCTGTACATTATAAGAAGCATCCTTGCAAGAAAAGTACCAGAAAACATGAAAAGAATTACTAATGGTTTCTTGAGGAAGTGATGAGAATGTTACAGTCCCTCTTTTTTATTGCTAATGAAATTGTAGTTGTGTTTTTGTCATTACTGCTAGTAGTTATTAATAAATGTTTAATAGTTTACAGCTGCCACTCCCAAAGAAGCAGAGGAATGGGTACAGCAAGTCAAATTTGTAATTCAAGGTAAGCCAGCCAGTAGAGCAGTAGTCTTTATTGGCAATAGTGCTTTGTGATGGTAGTTCTGTCCGTTAACTTCTCTGTCATGTTAGTACACATGTCAAAGTTTGAAATAGCAAGTCCTAGTTTTCAATTGTGTTGTAGCTTTTATATGACTTTTCTCTTTTTGCAAAATTTTTGCTTTTCTTGAAGAATACTAGAAATACTAGAAAGCTTGAAAGCTCTGCCTTATATAAGCTCCCTTATATAAACTGTCCCTTGAACAGGATAAGAAAATAAGCAGAGTATATTGTAAGGAGCAGGTCATAGAAGAATTGTTTTCATTTTGCATAAATGTCTGCTTAGGTATTCTTTTCTACTAAGTGTTAACCTTTTAAATTGCTGCCACATAGATACAGGATCTAATACTATTCCTGAGGAGGAGGAAGAGGAATATGATGATGTTGGACAAGTGAACAGTGAACCGACAGATGATAGCATTTATGAAGAAGTTAAAGGTACGGTTGAAATTTTTTACTTTGTGACTTGTGATCACTTTGTCTTATCTACTTCTAGTTTGATAACTCTGAGTTGCTTAAAGTAAGTGAGTAAAGTAACACAATGAATAAGATACTTTTGGATTTTAGGTTTTGGTATGACATTGAAAAAAGAATGTCTTCAGTTCTGAGTAAGAACAGTTCAGTTTTCTTTAGCAGGAACATCAAAATAGTGCAGAATGTGTAAAAGTGAACTCAGGGGACTTTTGGCTCATTAACATTTTCTGGTATGCAATTTTTTTTAATTAAAAAATTGACTTGCCTTACAGCTTTTCCCAGCAACTTGCCCATTATTTTTTCTTTATTCTTTTTGGCTTTTGTATTAAGCAAAAGTTCGCTATTGCTCTAAATGTTACTATAAGTTTCCATCTTCTGCCTAATACATGATATTATATTCTTGCAAGAAAGCAATGTGGTTTTTTGAAAGGGCTCTGGAAATGAACTGTAAATAAAGCAACATGAGTATCCACACTGTTTTGTTTTATATCTTCCAGAATGACTATGATTGTACAGAAACTTTTTGCTGTCGACTTTTCAAAATGGTCAAATGATTATGGCTTTAAATGTCCATGTGTATTTATCAGAGGGCAAAACAAAAGAAAAAGAGATTGTGAAAGTTCTTGGAGTTGAGTAGAAATATTCAAGTACTAGGGGAAATGTGGAATGGTTTATTATATTTTGAGAAGCTATGAAAAAAATAAAATTTTCAGTTATTATTAGTTAACAAATGATATTTTAAAGTGATGTGGCAATTAATAATCACTTTATATGAAATAATGTTCTGCATGCCTTGCTGTTTGGAGCACTGCAATTATCAGCAATAACTTGAGAGGAAAAATTAGTTGTGTCATGTGATGATTACTAACTTCCTGTATCTATTAGGTTGAATTTTCTGACCATTGGAGAAAGGAACATTTTATGTCATGCTTCTCATTTTAAGGTTGTTTCAGTGGAGGGAAACAACAAGGGAGCAGCGAACTTAAGTGTTGCGTAAAAATGATTATAATAAAATTCTAAAATTGTAGGAGCACCCAATTCTTTAAGGGCTGGGGTTTTTTTTGGATTGTGCCTAGACTACTTCAACACAGAATGCATGTTCTGCTGAAATGATGTGCAGTTGTCATGAATGCTGAAAAACTCTTCTGCGGTGAATATAAAAACTACGTTACAGGGCTTCATCTTATAACTAGAAGATACAGCCAAACCTTATAACTTGCTTTTTGGATGCTCAGGTTCTTACAGTAGATGATCTTGTATGCTTGCTTACATTTTTGTTAAAGAAGCTCTAGATATATTCTGGGATAAATTACTCTTTTTTTTTTGAGCTTAGCTTATCTTACCAATTCACTTGAATCTCAAACAGTAAGTAGATCTGGAGCAGTAATACATACAATATTGGGAGAGGGCTATTAGTTAATATATATATTGAGTTCTTTGCTTTGAGCTCTGTCTTCAGAGAATTGCTGCCTTGGTGTGATTGTGCAGCAGTTTAGAGTATTTTCACATTTGGTCCATTTTTATGTCAGTTTTCCAGAAGCTGTGGTCTCATAATGTGGCTAATAAACCTGAAATGCAACAACGTCACAAAGAAGGGATAGTTCAAGGAATCTAGTTTCAGTTTTTAGTTAAATTAATTTATTTCCCCGTGATCTTGGAGTGGTGCTTCATTTTCATGTTATCAAGTACAGATTATTTTTCTTTATGCTTTTTCCATCTCATCTATTTGAACTGTGAACTTTTCAGAAAAGGCTATCTTACCTTTTACAGTGGAGCTCTTAATTTTGACTCTGATGTGTTGACATAACTAAGTAAAAATAAAACATAAGTTTGCAATAGATTTTAGATGATTCTTTAATCTTTTTATCTTCCGCAAATGTGCTTTAATAATTATATGCTTAAATGGAATTACAAGCCCATGGCTCCAGTGCCTTAGAGCAGTCCTTCTCTTTTTAATCCATATCATAGTGAAGAGTGTTAGGTGAAATACTAGTTGACAAACCTCACAGGAGTTGGCTTTATTTGTTTCTTGTATAGCTGTTCATCTAAACTTGATGGTAAAAGAGCACACTCCAGTTTGGTCTAGTCTCCTTTAATTAGGCCTGATTGGTTGCATTTAATTACAGTTGGCTGTCCTTTCTATTTTCCCAGGTAAGTGAATTACTCTTTTTTCCTTTCATGGCCAAAGGGTGGGGCATCATTATCCCTGCTGTTACCTGACCTAATAATAAAGAACAAATAAGGAATTCAGGATGCCTGTTAAGAAAACAGAAAAAAATTATTTGTACAGCTGCAATGCTATGGTAAACTCTGGAATGCAGAAGGCAAATATGCTAGATCCTTGTGAAGAGGGAGGAGAAATTAATCTGCATCTTGTTTTTGTCCTCAAAACATTTTCATGTTAGAGGCTTCTAATCGTCTGTTTTCACAGATCCACTAGCTTTATAAATACTGAATTTCAGGTACGCAGCTCATTGTACCTTGTTATTATTTATTTGGCTATAATTTGCATATTCTCAAGTAAGTAAAATTTTGCATTTCTGTGGTTCTCCAGTGGCTTTTATGTCAGCATTTCAGAAGAAACTTAAGCCAGTTCATTTAGTAATACTGGGTTTGGTATTTGAGTAAAGAGTGTTTGAATTAAAAAGAGGATATGGAAATTTTTGCACAGGTTTGTAAATTGGAAAATTTTGATAACTGTTGCAGTAATCAGGACTAACTGATGCTGTATTCTCTAGCTATCTCATTGCTTAGCTATTTTTTTTCCTGCTTGTGGCAGGAGACAGTGTAGATGAATTTTCCAGGGAGAAGCTGGATAGCTTCAAACCAGTATCCAGAATGGTAACAGTCTATTAGCCTATTAAAAGCATAGATTTCAGTGGTATTCGCTTTGTACTGTGTGCTGGCAGGAGGAATGGGTTGATAGTTGGAGGGTGTACAAAGAGATGTGAGAAATTTAGTCTTTTGATTTGTTAAGTCACTTTCTTCTTTATTAGCACATACGAATTCATATTTACCATAGAAGCACCATTTTCCTGGTTCTCAGTGTTAGTCAGGGTTTTACTGTAGTTATTCAGGTAAAATAAAAAACATCAGAACTGCCAAAGAATTACCAGCTTGTAAAACTTCCCTTGCAAGATTCTTCAGGAAGTCTTTATATTGTCTTCAGCAAACTGGGCTTTAGTATTTTTGATGTTTAATAAACTCATGGACGAAAACTTGGCTAAGCAAAATTAAAAATATTGTCAATAAAGGCCCATTTTTGCTTAATTAGCTATTTATTTTCTACCTTAGTGCACTCTTTATGATTTTGCAGTCCACACCTGAATGTTATAAGCTGTAACATAAAACAAACTCTGAAACTGCAGTATTAAATAACTCTGTGTGTGGGTAGAGCTACCTAGATGCACAGAGTTTCTAGTTTAGTGGTGTTTTAAACAATGGACTTGTCATAAAAGAGAACACGTGCCAGCTTTAAAGTTGTTACCATCTGTTACAGCCCTTGAAGACAGAATTTTTTTATTAATTTGAGGTTTCAGTGACATAATTTTAAGGCCTTCGGTATTGTCTTCTGTGGTTTCATGTCTGTGTGGAGCACATACCCAAAACTGCAATACTAACTACTGCCTGCCACTTTAATGCTTTCTACAGCCTCAACTCAGTTTGTGTGCTGTCTACCACGCTCTAGCACAATTGGAGAAAATAGGTGTTAATCTGAGCTAACATACTTAAATTTCAGTCCTGTGTTGGCTTTTTTCTTCTCTTCTCTTTCTCCTTGCAAACTTGCATTATAGCAGCAGTTTCCAAGGTATGCAGTATAATTTCCATTAAAATTATTCTAAAGATAAGTTTTGGTTCTTATTTTAATGGTGCTTATTTGGTGCATGGAGGTAAAAACTGCCCTTACAGGACAAGTAATCCTGAAGCAATGTAATGTGACACAAGATTGTGGCTTTGTGCCATCCCTTCTCAGCCTGTCCATAGCACAAACAGCTTCCGGGTGAGAGAAGATAAGCACGGTGAGATTCAGTGCTGTGGTGATCTCCAGGCAATACAATTTGCATCAGTTCTTAGTTTTCTGTAAATTAAATCTGAGGATTGATTCAGTCTCTAATCAGGAGGAGGATGAAGGGGATGGAAAGTTTGCCTTTGTCTTTTGATTCCTGTTGTCAATCCTCTGCCAAACAGTTTGGTTAAGCCCAGGTATCTGGCCAGTAATTCTGTTTTGCAGTGTAATTGGAAGCTTAAGTTGGGAAACTCTGTAACTGAGGCAAAGCTCAGGGAAAGGTAAGAAATGTCTTAACTTTCATGCTATAAGAAGTGTGATGCGCAGAGAAACAGTTTGTTTACTTACTTTAAATAAATTATTTTAAGTAGTTTTAAAATTATGTTGATATTGTTTCAGAACCGATTTCTGACATTGAATATGAATGTAGAGAGTAATCATCCTGTTTCTTTCTTATGGTTGTTGCTTTAAGTAGCTTTCTTGCTTTATTTTTTTCTAATAGTAAACCCTGGCAGTTAGGAGGCATAACTTAACTTAATACCATCCTCATTCTCACTTCTTTCTGGACTGCTTGAGTTTTGAAGAAGCAAATTGTTTTTATGATGTTATATCTCTTTCATGAGCATGAAGCTGGGGGAAAAAAAGAACATATCTCTGACTTAACTTTTCTTGGGAAGAAGGAAGTAATGATTACGTAGTGAAGTTTGAGTGTAAGTTTGATGTGTCACTCATGAACGCCAACTCACAGCAAATATTTGTATTCTCAAAATACAGTGTCAAAAATACTGACTTTTTGACACTAGAAGTGAAGATTTCACAGCACTGTGTTAATGAAAATTCTTTTTCAGGACACCTTAGCTTATTTTAGAGTTTTCAATGTATCACAATCTGGGTATCTGGGCTCAACACAGTGTTTAGTGTCAAGCAGCCTCAGTTGTGCTTTACAGCTGTGTATCAGTTCCTAAAACCAGCCTAAAAGGAAGAAATTATTAATTGGTCATTACAAAACAGAAAAGTAGGTTTAAGTCAGCAGAGACATGGGTGATTATGGAATCTGAGACATTACTGTGATCATTGCTGTTAAGTCATATATCTTGGTATATGGTCCAAATTCCTCCCAGCAAGTGTTGCTTGCTTTAAATATTTAGGGAATTCTTTACTTCTTGACCACAGGAGTTATATATAATGCTGTTGTGCTGACATATTTTTTTTCCACGGAAAGAATTCTAAATACTTTAAATTAGTAATTGATTATAAAGTGTAAAATATAAGTAGGGTCTGGAATAAATGAAGTTCAAAGGGCTGGATGTAAGATCAGCATTTTTGAGGACAGTGTTGAAGAAAGGTTTCCAAAGTAATTACTGAAAATTTTTTGAATAATTTCAATGAGAATACCTTTTAGATTCAAGAACACAGCAAGGGAATTTTTTTCTTTTAAAACAGTGATGATTCTTCAAAACAGTTTTTTTTCCATTAATTGTATCTCAGTATTTTTAAGAAATTAATATTTTTCACTTGCTTAGCCATTGTATTATTTGTATATATGGATTATTTTTGCATATACTATCTTGCTGATAGGTGGAGTACCAGAATAAGGGCAAGGGGGTGCTACAGGGCTTACTCAGTTTGCTGTAATTCAGAAGTAATTAAAATAATAAAAAAACAGTGAAAAGCAAATGTGAACTACCTTTTAGTGTCAGGGACTAGTAAAGGAAAGTGGTTTTTTTAGGTCCAGTGTGTGTTGTTTTCCCGTCTTAATCACTGGGATTTGGGATCTACTAATAGTCTTTGATGATATGCCAGACATGGAAATGATTGAAAAACAATCTCTTTCACCTGGATATTGTTGAATCCCAACAGCTATGATGAAATGGAGCTGTGCCTGAATTCTCTGTCACTCTGGGTTCTGAGGCAGTATGCTTATGGGATTTACGTATACCTTGAAGTGTCCTTCAGCTAGTACTAAATGTTCACAAGACATGAGTTATGAATCCAGACAAATATATAAAGACATTGCATCCACAAGGTGGTTAGAAACGTGATACCTGGACCTCAGATTTTTCTTGGCACAAGTACGGGGGCATTATCTTCAATTAATGTAATCCTACATCTAAAGAGGGAAGCCGTCTTTCTATTGATGTTGGGTGTCAGTGATGGAAGAGGAAGTAAGACAATCTAGTGTAGCTGAAAAGATGTCCATTGAGTGGGAAGTGGCAAGTCTTTATTAGGAAAAATAAGGTTTGCAGGTTCTTCTACATTTCTTTTAAAGTGAATATAAAGCGGCAGTCTGTGAACAACAGGTGGCCCATAGCTGTCAAAAAGCCTACTGTCCGTGATACAATTCAGCCCTTGCTCCCTCCTCACACACACATTTACAAACGTGCAAGTGAGGAGGCCAGTAAAAGTGGAATAATAACTGAGTATTCATATTTAGTCTGATTTGCATGTGAGAAGTATACTGACTGATGGGACTTCGGGTGGGTTTGTCTACAGATAAATATCCTTAGAAAATCTAAGAGTGTTCTTTATTTAGTGATATACGTCTGCTGCAGAAAGTTTGGTCAGTTGCGAGAAAGCAGTTAATTACAGTATCTGTAGTAAATAGAAAATGTGTGCTATTAAGTTTAGGTATTACTTCTCCTCTCTTTGAACTCCATGCGAGACATCATAGTTTTCAGATGTTTCAGGCTTCATAGATTTCAGAGTTTACAACTGGAGAAAATAGAAGTGACCTTCCTGACATTGTGGTCAACTGTTATAATAAATTGAAGGAGTCCATGTTGGAAAGGCTGTGTTTATCAAAGTCTCAGGTTAGCAATGGCTGAATTTTATGTCTGTATTTCAGAGATTAAAAAAAAATACCCTAAAGCCTAATCAGAGCAAAAAAACCCCAAACAAACAGAAAACCAACCAAAAACCCACCACCAAATAAACCAGGGGTTTACTGTCTATTGTCTATTGGCATTTTAAAGCTTATTTGCTTGAAATTAGAAGATACAACTTAATAATATCTAAAAAAGAAATATATTTATTCACGCTTTTCTGTGTTTAAAGAACTCTTTCAAAAACTAATTAGCACACAACTCACTGAAATGAATTTACTTACCAAAATAAGATATTGTGTAGCAAGTACTGATCAGTTATTTTTATAATATTTTCTGTGCACCAGTGCTAAACAGCATTTGACACTATTGATTTGTAAAACCAATCTGATGTGGATAGAATGTGACAGAAACTGTTATTAAGAGATAGAATCCTGTCTCAGAAAAACTTGTCATTCTGGCAAGACAAAATCACACAAAGTAATTTTACTTGTATTATACTTTTTTCAGTGTTGACTCTGTCTCTGACATATGGCTTCATATTAAATGTGAACAAAGCTTTGTTTATACTTACATGTCTTCAATGGATTATGTACCCCAGGTTTGTTCTTTTGAAAGCAAAATAATTTTCTATGGTAGCACTGTTTTTATCTAATTAAGAAGCAGTGCAATAGTTCTAATGCAAAGCATTCAGAAGAAATGCCTTGGTATGTGAGATAGTATATTAACCATAACTTTGAGGAATTGCTGCAGTTTAGCAAGTTCAAAGCAAAATGTCAGTTGTATTATGTATATTTATGAAAATAAAAATACTGGGCCTGCTCTACTGCTTGGGTATAAATGTGATAGATATTATATAGATAGACCAAGGAACCTTTACTTTTTAAATTTGTGATGGAATGACTGCATATCAGGCTAATAAAACCATTAGAGTTTTTTGAGAAACAAGAGCAACCAGAGGTTATGTGGTGCCTCAGGCTATCACTTCTCAACTTGTCTGTTTTCCACAAGGTAGCTATTAAAGAACCATAATTTGTACAACTGAATTCTCAAATAAGACCCAGCAAGGTGAGTTTTAAAGGCTGAATTAATCACTCTGTTCTGTAGATACAAATCTCTCATTTGAATTTTTCAGCCTTAAGAAAGGCATCAGCACAAATCTTTCTGTATATGTCTTTTCCTCTCAGTGTGCTACTAACTTTTCTTCCCATTTTCCTCAAAATGGAGGAATTAGCTAAACAAAATACTACTATTTAACTAGAGCTTCATGAGTTCTTCTGGCTGTATGCGTGTATATCTGATGTTTATTGTGTGTTACAGTGTACTGTGTTTGCAATAGATGTCTTGTTTAGTTTACACGTGTATAAGGAAGGTAACACAGGAAAAGGCTGCTTGTTTGTCTTGGATGCTGCTGGGTTGGGTAGGAGTCTTTGAAAGAAGCAGGGTGGTTGCTCCTAGGAAAGGAAAATGGTCAGTAGGGTTCAGCTCCTAGACCACACAGTGGACCCAGCTGAGAGGGCAAGATGCAGCAATCTGCTGTGGTCTAGAGTAGAGAGAGGGATGGATGCTCCAGGGAAGCACAGGGTGAAGGCACACAGATAAGCTTCAGCAGCAAAGGGAAGAATGTTTTCTTAAGAAGCCAGAAGAGTCTGAGGAAAGTTTTTTGACAAATCAGTGAGATTTGGATTAAACAGCAAGATAGGAAGAAAATTTTTTCACCCAGAAAGGAGATGTTTGTCACAAGGGGTATTTTATTTCAGTCCTTTTTTAAGGAAGAGGTTCCAGTAGTTCCATCTTTGGTTTGTGGAAGCGTTTTTCTTAGCAGGCTGTAACAATTATTCTGTCCTTGAATCTTGAAGACAACTGTGAATAAAACCAGGAATTAAAGGAAGGAATCGCATTTTCAAAACAAAGCATTATCTACAGGAAAGCCTGTGGATCCTAGCATGAGGGTCGTGCTTCCGTTGTCCCAAAATATGCTAACGGAATTTATACTTGTTTGCATACCTCTCTCAAATTTTATTTCCTTAAGAATTAAGAATAGATGTTAGGAAGAAATCTTTGCTGTGAGGGTGGTGAGGCACTGGAACAGGTTGCCCAGAGAAGCTGTGGATGCCCCACGTTGCTGGAAGTGTTCAAGGCCAGGTTGGATGGGGCTTTGTGCAGCCTGATCTAGCGGAAGGTGTCCCTGCCCATGGCAGGGGTCTTGGAACTAGATGATCTTTAAGGACACTCCAAACCCAAACAATTCTATGATTCTGTGATAAGAAGTGACACATTTCCATTACTAAATGTTGAACGGTAGTTTTAGATAATTCAATAAATGAAAGTTCAAGATGGATATGATTTTGTCATAACATTTATATGGGTCACAAGACTCAATTTCTGGTTAAACTGTCTAACTCAGGCCTACAAGTAGTGCTCTTACAGTGCAACTGGGACTGTGTTGTGTCTCTGGCATGAGAGCTGGGTAATCCGAAAGTACTATCAGTGAGTGAATTCAAGTAATACGGGACTGTAGAGGCCCTGGGTTCTTCTAAGATACAACTTCATGTCAATTCCACATTAACCTGGGAAGCAGTTTTCATCTCCTGCTTATGAACTATTGCCATATCCTGGTGTCCTGCGTCATCTCTCTGAGGTGCATCCTGGTGTGTGGCATGTAGGGCTAGTAAGATCTGATATCCAGAGTTGCCGGTCCCAGTCTTGATGTGATGTTTGAGAATCAAGCAACGTGTTAGTATTTGTAGAAATGAAGATGGGGATGTTACCCAAAATATGGTATGTGTAAACAGTCTGCATTGCAACTATAATTTTCTGCATATTTCTGGTTTACCCGATACTAGTGAATCATAGCAAGAATATTTTCACTTTATTTCATCATTTTAGTTGGAGGAAGGGTTTAGCATAGTTGATGTAATTTCATTTAATGGCCTGGGCCATAAACAGTGCAAAGTGGCTGTGGTGTAGGTTTGTTACTTTTAATGAAAATACCCAAAGGGTGAAAGGTGGTGAATTTTTTTTTTCTTTTTGTCAGTGTGCAGTTAGTGATCTACACAGGGAATGCAAAAATGCCTTGGTAGAAGAATTTTAAAAGGAACTATGAGAGAAGCATCTGGGAGCCAGACTTTTCTTGTGGAAACATGCCAACAACTGTATTGTGTTTCCTTTCACTAAAGTGAGCTATGCCTTGTCTTTTCTCCCTTTTTTGAGTAAATTAGTTTCTGGAATCAGAGTATAAATTCAAATACATTAACCATGCAGATTATTAAAGGATATTATATGATTTAAGCAAGATGCTTTCTTTATGAATTCTATGTATGTAAATATTATCTCAAGTCACATTTGTCACTATTAAGGGTATGTAATTTTCAGAAATGGCTTTTAAATTTACGTCTTGCTGCCTATCAATGAGTATAAGAAACTTTACTTGACATTTACAGACTTTTTCTATCTATCATAAATTTAAGTCTGAGAAATATAACCAAAGTACATGATTGTCAAATAACACTGTAGTACAGTTATACAGTATAGATGAGTTAATTGAATATTTGATTGCTGGATATATTTACATAGGGAAATATTTATATTTTCTATGTAGATTTTAATAGCCACCACATTTATTTTAGCAAAACATTTGAATAATAAGGTTTATAAAATGTCATGTTGAACACTTAAACTGTTTACGTAACTAAGAGCTATTATGGGTTGAGAGAACAAACAAATTTATTTTAGTTACAGTGAATTCACATAGATCTTTATTATGTTTATGTGTAAGAATGTACTTATGTGCATGCCACATGTATTAAGCAAGCAAAACACAAATTCCTGTGAACCTACAATGGAACCATGGACTCAACTTAAAAATTGTTGTTTGTTTTGTCCCTTCAAGATACTAATTTGCATTCTGCCCAATAATTACAACTGCTTTTTTGTAAGGGTGAGGGGGCACAGAGAAGGAAGCATTTTTTGTTAATCACCTAAATAATTAGATAAGCCTGTAGAAACATTAAAGCCAGAAGCTTTCCTCTACATTGTGGAGGAAGTAAGAGCAGTATCTTAAAATATTTTATTCCTTCTTTAAATGTTTAGATGTGGATTTAGGTAAGATGCCTCGATTTTGTATGCCAAATTTGAAACTTTAGGAACACTTTTACAAGTGGGACCAAAATTGTACTTTTGTTGAAATTTGACATGAAACTACCTTCAGAGATGCTTCTGTTCAGGTGAGGAAGTTGTTATCTAATGTCTTGATCAAAAAAGTACAGGTAACATTTAAAAAACTACTAATCAAACTTAAGGAACTTGTAAGGAGCTGGATTCTGAAGTCACTTAAGAAATTTTCACCTGGTTTGATGACCCATCAAATATTTTTTTTTGTTTTCTGAGTGTAATATATTCTGACCAGTTCACTTAGCATACTGAGATAGTTGATTTCTGAAAAAAACCCCCATGAAATAGTGACTTTATTTGTAAATACAAAAAAAGTCTGTGAATATAAAAATGGGATATGAATGAATGAGTTTCTGGAAGTGGATCTCTCTGTAATTTCTTTTATTCTTCATTATAATCATTGTGTGCATATCCACGATTGAACTTGCTTATGATGACCTTTATCTTTTCTCTTGAGAAGAATTAGTATTATGGGGTCTTTCTTCATGAGGAAATAAAAAGGTCAGTGCAAAACCCATCTCTTATTTCTATGCAGTGCACATTGCACTTTGGCATATTTGTATTGAATTTTATTAATAATAATTAGATCATTTTGTCAAAGAAATTTTAGTATTCCAAAATGAGGCATTCTAAATGGTCTTCCCTGGTAGGTACTCCTGCTTTTCCTGCCTTTTTTCTACCTCTTCTCCTCCTAAGCTTGCTGTTGATGTAATTGAGATTTTACATACTTCCGTTCCTCCTAATTCTGTCAGACTAGCAATTTTTTCCTCCTTTAATCTTAAATGGATAAACTGTTATTTCTTTTGCACCTATATTTGTCTAAGAAAAAAACGAAATGTAGATAATGTAAAGATTTGGGGGGGGTTGTTTGTTTGTTTGTTTGTTTAATTGGAGATTTTAGATTATTTGTTGTTTGGAAGACTAATGCTAGGAACTGGACAACTAGGAACTGGACAACTTGATTCAGCTGTCACTCAAAACATGACTGAAGACTGCTTATTTGCGAGGGGAGCTCCAAGGGGCAAGCTGAGTTCATGAAATCTTCATATATTCATAACTGGAACGAGGAATTGCCTGTACCTCTGTGAATTGTTCAGTTGTCCTAGTGAATATATTCTGTTCTGTTGTTCAAGTGACTGAGAACATTTTTCCTCCCACTGTGGTAATTTTTTCTGGAAGCCTGAAGGGTCTTGTGAAGCCCTGGAAAGAGCAACTTTCATACTAATACCCTCTGTGTTTGGTAAATGTACAAAATTTGGAGGGTCTGAAGAGGATATTTATTGGCTGTGACTACAGAATGGGGCAAGGGCAGGGAAGCAAACGTACTGGAACACTTGGTACTGGGGAAAGGAAAGAAAAAGAAAGAGGAAAGCTGTTAACATACATTCAGGTCTCAGCAAGTAGGGAAGGTAAATAAAGCAAAGCATTCTCCTACATTTCCTGAAAATTGGTAATATGGTACATGGTAGAGTGAGAAGATCCACTTTGCAGCAACTGTGGATGACCCTGCTAACAGTGCTCAGTTTTCTGTTTTGCCTGAGAGGAGCTGTTTTTCCTTCAAGGACAGAGATGTGTTCTTTGATCACTTAGTCTTCATCCTGTCTGCCCTAAAACATTATAAAAAAATACTTTCTGTAGAAGAATATTTTGTTGCTTGGTTTTTTCCCAGTAAAGTAGGGAGAGGTTATAAAATACCTTCTGGCTTTTAAAAGCATGACTTTTTAATCCATTGTGCTAGTGTAGGTCATGTGGATGGCACTGTGTGTAGTAATGTAGGAGAAATGCGGTGTCCTTTTCACAAATGTATTTAGAAAGAGACATTTGTTTTTCTCAAACAGTTCTTCAAATGTACTCATTTCTCTCTACTACTTCACTCTTTTATTATTCTTCATGGCAATAGTTGTATGATCCAAACAATGTTATTGTGTTCAACACTAGAGAACTGCAGCCTTGAAGTGCGTTTGTATTGTCCCTATTGGGACTGAGAATTTTTTTTGTTTACTTTACTCTTTAGTTTAGCAAATGCTTTAACTCCAAAATGCTTTTGTTAGGAAGGGGTGTTATGTCTGCTTTTTGGTTTTGATTAAGCCAAACCATAACATGTGCTTATATTCACTGGATGGTGTCACAGAAAGGTTGTTTTGAGAGAGTTTTTTTTTCTCCAGAAAGCGGCTAAGTGACATTCCAGTACTCCGGTATCACTTCTTCTCCTTCTCACCTCCTTTTCCTGCAGCACTGATCCTGAGTTAATTTAGAACAAAATTCTGTGTGGATGATGAGGTAGCTTTCCAAAGGTCTTCTCAGTAGGAGGCAGTGCTTCGGTTTTAGCTGAGATGGCTGGTTTAGTTATTCAGATTGCTTAGACAGTTGGGAATAATGGTGGTGTACAGTAGCACTTTTCGAGATACAAGAAGTGCAGCTGAGGAGAAAAAAAGTGCAGGATTTCTCAAGGAATACAGGAAACCTCACATCTGGAAACTTGGTAAGATCTGGAGAAAACTGAGTAATTTGAGCTAATCTTGTTCTATAAAGTCATTAGTTTCAGCTGTCTCATACGTAAGCTATTAAAATGCACAGACCCTTATAAGCTGCTGCTGAACAGCTTAGTGTGAAGTACCAAAAGAAGCCAAATGCTGTTTCCTAGAAACCTGATTGAAGTATGTAACTTTCTTAGAGCAGAGTGTTAGACTGAGCAATGTCCACTGGTCCTGTCTATCTCTAAGTATTTAATGATTTTAGCTTTTTCACTTTGTACAGCCAGTGCTATTTATTCAAGGCCATTGGGAGGTAAGGACATTGTTAATATTAATAGCAGACTTCTGTTACCGTCTACTGGTTGAACATAGAGTGGTGCATATACTCCACTTCAGAATTTAAATAATGGTTGTTTTCAAAGAACTGGTTAAAACTTGTGCAAAAGTGTTAGTTTTAAGTCCCATCCAGTTTAGCTTGTAGTATATTTGAATGAAACCTTTTGCCTCCATGTTGGAATCAGACTTGGATCATGTGTTGGGAGAAATTTGTGCTAGGAATTGGCATGGGTTGTCCTCAAATAAAACTGAAGCATCTTAGTATGCATAATATTTTTCATTAAAATGTATTTTTATGTTGTTCGTAACTCAGAGATTTCTTTCTGGAGATCTTGGAATACAATTCTGTATTGCCTATTTCCTTCCCATCATATTTTTGAGTGTAGTGGTGACCATTTATTCAGATGCAACTTCTGCTTCTGCTTATATGATGATGTTACCTCATCTGCAATCCCAGTGTTTAGCCTGTGTTTGGATGACCCATTTCTATCACTATCTCCTCTGCTTGTGTTGTGGAAGTGTTTTTTTTTTTTTCCACTCAAGTTTGCCATGCACTTCTCTGTTTGAGCTGTTGGGTGATAACTAGCTAACCCATAGAAGTAGGAATAAAATTTGTCCTCTCTTCTGTCATGGTAAGAAATTCTTACGTTTATCTCTTCTCTAAATAGCAACCAACTTGTTACCCACTTCTGTCATTGTCCTGGAGGCATTTTCATTCTCAAACCATGCACTCTAGTACAGTCAGATGGAGCTTTAATAAAACAATAGTCTGTGTCCCCCTCTCTGCTGCCCCCAAGATCTCACACTATGGCTAAAGAATAGCACCTTCAGCATCCTTTTCTAAGCTGTTTCATTGTTTACAGAGTACACTAGGCTGCTAATGGGAATGCAGGGTGAAATGTCAAGAAGCTGTGTGTAAATCTTCCAGTAATCTGCCATGTCCAAGAGGAGCTGGGGGAAAGGGACAGATCTCTGGGAATATTGTAGGATTAGCAAAGCTAGAGTTTTACTAACTGAATTTGGAGCTCTCTCCATACAGAGTGGGTGGATCTGGAGTTTAAAAGAAGACACCAGAAACGAAAATCCCTGCCATTATAAATGCACACCAAGGCAAGTAAGCCTAGGATAAAGCATGAAGGACTTCTGGGCTATCAAGCTGCTTAGGCTAAAATGCTGAAAGAGTTTGGGTGAAGGGTATAGGCATGTACAGGTGTGTATGGTGAGAATGCTGCAGAGGACCCCATCCCCAAGGCTGGGGACCACTGTCCTCAGCTAAGGCAACTTGCTGGCCCTGCATAAACCAGGGCGTTAATACTCATTCCTTTGACCCCAGATGATCACTAGCTCTCACTACTAATGCTAGCAGAAGGTGTCAGTTTGGCCAAATTATACAAACAATCTTGTTCTTAAATTTTGTGTGTTTATTGCTCCTTCTCTGGAAATATTAAATGTTTCTCTAAACAAATAGTCTTGTTTGTAAACAAGCCAGTGCTTGCTAATTTTTTAAAAATTATATAGCTGGGTTGATTAATGTTTCTTGTTAGAGTAATAACCCATCTGTTATGAGGGTGGGTCAATTCATAAAATTTTAAATCTGTGAGAGAAAAGGTCTTGACTCTTTTCCACGGTAAGCACTTATTTGGGTTCAAAAGTTCTTGTTTGCATTTGTGCAGAATCATTATTTGGTAGCAAAAAAGCAGTGTGTAGGAGTAATACTCTTGGTGTTAACCCACTATTGTATCTTTTACTTTTCATGTGCAAAGCAGTGTAGACCTGTCATACTGAATGTCAGCAGAGTTCATGTACACACCTGTTTTTTTTCATGCATCTCTCTTCCCTGCCAAGTACAACAGTAAAGACACTACAAGGGTTTTTTTAATTGATTATTTACTAATAGAAGTGTTTTTGTGAGGGGTCTGTCTTACAAGACTTGTTTGTATGCTTATGACCTTCTGACACCACAGTGAGATTTCAAATGAAGATAATGAATGTGCATTACAAGTGTGTGATTGCTCGTATCATTATGAAATAGATGAAAAATTAGTTCACTGCAGTAGTTTTTATCTGAACTGATCAAAACATCTTCCAATGATTTTTCTAACAATATGTGATTGGAATAATAACTGCACATGTTGTTGTGTTCCATGCTGCAGCCCAAAGGCTTGTAAATACAAGCTGCTTATTTGCAAGTAGCTTCCAGATTTGCAATATGATTGCTATGGAAACCACACAATGAAAAGCTTATAACCATCTGTGTGGTTTGGTAGATTTTGCTGCATAGCTGAGCTGGTTTTGTTTACTGTTTTTGAAGTGTTGAATAGAGTATATTAACCCACAAACTGGGATTATCCAAGGTATAAACTAGTATTGTGCAATGACAATGTGTCACAAACTAGAAGACTATAAAATACCTAATAATAATGGCATTAAATTAGAGTCTAATATAAAAAGATAGTTGTTAGTAGAGGAAACTGCTAATTTTATGCATATTTATCATGGAAATACCACATTCCATTGGAGGAATGTGCTATTGAAGCCAAACTCTTATCCATTTTATAGTCAAGTAGTCTGATTTTTTTTACCCTCCCCCTTTAAGAAAAAGAAATTGGAAGGAAAAAAAAATCAATGGATTAACATGAAAAGCCTCACCAAGTGTAGAATTCATTGTTCACTTTTTAAATTTTGTGGATGGTAGAATTATCTGTGATTGGGTGATTTTTTTCTTTTGACTGGAAATTGAATAAGTAAGTTATTTTCAACAACTTTCATGGACTAAATGAAAAAACCTGCAACAAATATAGTTAGTTCCTTGTTGCATTGTCACAAGAATTTTGTAGATTGTTTGCTATTAAAGTATCAGCAGAGTAGGGAACATAATCTGTATCATAAGAGTTCTTTGGATCTACAGCTCTGGAAGACTTCACTGGTTTGATTAGTGTAGATTAGTCTCATTTTGACATATTGAGAAGGTGCAAAAGAATATTTTCTCACTGCAGTGTAGTGATGGCGTGAAGAAGAGATACAGAGGATTAAAAATTGGACCAGATTATTTTGTAGGGATGCATAGGTCCTTATACATAGTATCTTAAAAAAAACAGAAGGACTTCTACTGTATTTTTTAATTTAATTTTTCATCTTTTGACTCTATACCATGTTGCAACACAAACTTTAGTGTGTTGCATCAGACTGCAGCTGTAATTCATGAGGTAATTGAGGTTGCTGTGTTTAAAGGATACCTCCTGCACACAGTTACTGCTTCAGGACATAATACCAGAAAACATTAGAAAGAACCACAGGTTCTTTTTTACTACCCTAAGCCAAGCCTATTACAACTGCTCCATGATTGTATTAGGAAGTAGGGTGGACCATTTGCGCAGGTTTGTGCCAAGGACCTGATGTTTGCAGTGCATGTTTCAGAGGAGGCTTCCTATGGAGTCACTTCAGCCTGGTACCATGGGCTGAATGCCCATTAGCAGCTGAAAGAGTACCTCTTTCAGCATCATTGCACCTGAGAGTTTGTCCTCTCTGTGACAACTTTGTAGTGTAAAGCAAAGTGGAATAAGCGTGGATGGTTGGAGTCCAAACCCATATGTGAATATGGACAGTCTTTGTTTGAATTTAGGACCTTTTTGGTATTCAAAAAGCTTTGATTCAGATATTTCCATATTTCAGATGTGGATCTGGTGAACTCTTGTCTCTAGGAAATACATCTTTCAGGGGAATGCATATATTCTAAATTTTTCCATGAAGCCACAGTGCAATCTACATGTATTCAGCTGGACCTTATGAAAAAGTCTCTTCCAACCTCTGCTGCTGTTTTACTTCAGTTGAGATACTCTCTACTTAGTTAGTCCTCAGTTTAAGCTGGTCTGATGACCATGACAAGTGAGTTAAAATCCACGGTACATTCAACACATGAGCTGATTTAGGTCCAAACATTCAGTAACATGTAATATCAACATTTATTTAATCAAAGTATAATATAATACAGTGTGTGTTGGATGAAGCTGAAATGTTCTGGGAAAAGGGAGCAATCCTAGAAAATGTGACTGATACTGGGATACTACTCCCTGTGAGTGGTACAACCGTGGTAGGGAAGCCACAGAATATCAGTGCCTCCTAGTGCTCTGGACAGCACATAGAGATGCATTTTTGCCATTTATGCTCCATTTGTGAGTTCTTAAAATAAACAAATGAGCATACTTGGAAATATGCAACAAGTGTTAATGCCAAGTAGGGGAATGCAGTAAATAGTTTAGAGTGTTTTGTGAGTACTGCAGCTTCAGATTTCTCCTGTTCTATTGTTAGGGGTTTTTTTTTGATTCCGCCTCCCCTCCCCCATTGGCTTAAATAATAGTTTATAATCATCCTGACCAGACTTTTAACTAGTCAAGAGTCAGAGAGCAAAAACTCTTGCTGGCTTACTAGGGTAGAATTTCAAAACTCTTTGTGGAGTGACTGATGTAACTGTAATATTTGTAGGACTGTGTATAGAGGTTAGCAGCAATTATGCATACTCATTCCAACAGGTCGACTCTCGTGCTTTAAACATCTGCTTTAATGTTTGCAAGAACAGTCTTGTGGATAGATTAAATTTTTACAAGGCTAAAAATCCTTTGAACTGTTCATATAAAATTCACTCTTTGTCAAAGTATATGGGCAATTACATAAAAGTTGCACAATAAGGAACATTTTAAAAGCTGTGAGTTATTTGTCTGTTGTCTGTCATTAGTAAAATATTAAAATTAGTTGCTGAAATGTGTGCCTTAAAAAGAAGCATGACTATCTGTGTAAGATGTGATGAGTAGCAAAGGCAAATAATTTAAATGTATTAGAAGTCCAGTTCTTGTTTGAGAAGTGAGTTTATCAATATACTATTTCCTCATTCATACAGCAGCCTTGTCAGTTTTGATATACTGTAAATGCAAAGATAAATTTGTTTCTATTTCCTTATGAACCTAAAGACAGAATACAGCTAAAAACCTCATAGTTTTTTCCCTTTTTTGCCTCATCAACACAATTGTTGACTGTGAAATGTGAGAAGCAGATCTGTTGTCCCTGTACTGAATGGAGTGTGGATTTACTTAAGTGAGAGTCTGGGCATGAGAGAATTCCCTGTCTGTGCTGGACAGGAAGTATGGAGCACATCTTTCGAAATTGCCTGTGGGGATTTCAGTGTGTTCCAAGCTTGCTAGCCAGAAAACATGCTCCAGAGCCAATCGCTGCCAGGCTTTCTCTTTTCTTGTCCCTAAACTTGCACTAAGCTGTTTGATACAGTTTGACTTGCTTAAAACCATGGTCAAGCACAGTGGGCAGGAGCAGTGAAGGCATGGCATCTATAGTGGCTGTGTTCCCATCATGCAGATGTCAAGTTAGTGTGTATGTAAGACAGTGCTGAAGGTGAGATGTCCTCTGCCTTCTCTGCATACTGCTCTTAAGAACGGAGTTCTTTCGTGGGCTGGGGATACTTTTTCAATCCTCGGTTTCATTTTCTTTATCCTGGCAAGAAGTGTATGTAGCAGAAGATGACCCTCATTCTAATTGTCTCAGAATGACTGAAAAACAGCAGAACTGCAGCTCTCTATATGATTACCCTCAGAGGAGAGTGAAAAGGGAAACAGATGTTCGTAATTGAGATTTTGAAAGAAAGCTCTTGGAGTGTTTGGATGGGTGGGGGAAACCACAGAAATAACAATGTTCCAACTTCTGTATAA
Source organism: Pseudopipra pipra (assembly GCF_036250125.1). Lineage (NCBI taxonomy): Eukaryota > Metazoa > Chordata > Aves > Passeriformes > Pipridae > Pseudopipra > Pseudopipra pipra. The sequence goes on from NC_087549.1 coordinate 121,764,122, forward strand.
ATGTAAAATAGTAAACACAGTTTACAATCTGGAAATGTAGAGTGTGGCTTTCGGACTGATGGGGGCTGTAATTCCTGTCAGCTGAGGCGTCCCTTCGAAGTTTCATCTGCAGTTATGTGTTTTGCAGAAGAACAGGTTCCTTCAAAGGCTGAAGTGCCAAGACAAGAGAGCGAGGAGGATGTTAGCACTGATTCAGGTAATTAAAACTTTTCCTCTCTATTTTGTTTATGCTCTTTATTTTTACCTTTATTTTCTTGTCTCTTCCATTTGGTGTTTTAAAATAATGTTTTTATAGCTCTGTAAAGCTGTCTTTTTACCCGAGTATGTGATGGCAGCAAAACTGCTTAGCACCACTTAGGATGCATGAAAACCACTTGAGAAGGATTTATAAAGTAAGCCAATTTATACAAGGTATTCCTTCCTGAATTACTTTGTAATGACTCAATTAGCTTTCATTTCTGCACAAAGGAGATTTAGTTGCATAAATTAGCTTATCATCATTGAGGAAGTGTCACTGCTAAAGGACAGTTTATAGATACAACATGCAGTTGCTGTCAAACCTATAAGAATGTAATATAGACATCTGTGTATACTTTGTGCTTGAGCAGAACAGACTTCTGCCATTCAGAGACTAACAGGGGACAACAAGTTGCCCAAGGGACTGGCAATGTAGACGTCTCTGAAAAGGTCAACTTGACACAGGCTCTGACAATCGACCCAAAGCTCTGTCTTCTTTGATAAAAATCAGATAAACTTAAGACCACTAATTGATCTGCAGCCTGTTTAAATGTTGGCCATGCATATCTTCATTGCATATGATTACCACAGAAAGCAAATGAATTGGGTAAGAAATGCCAGAGTCCAGTGACAGCAGCATGAAAATTGGAAAAGGACAGAAATGCCCAGAAAGGCTGTGAAGGATATTCTCTCAGCTTTAGCTTGGCAAACTGCCCTTGTGCTAATTATCTCTGGGACTGGAAAAATAACTGCATACACCATGTAAAGTCATATGGCCAGACAAGTTTTCTTGACAGAAAGGTATTTCCAGTTATGCTTAAAAACAAGATATATTTGTGTTTCAAGGGTGCAGACCTTTAGATAAACTACTGGTGATTTGACACAGCAAGTAGTGAAGACTGCTCCTTATCAGACCTTACACCTTTTTGAGATCTGCTGCATTGTAACTGTGACCTGCACTGACATGCAATCTGGCTCTCCTTCCCCCATCGTACATAATACACATAATTCTTTCAGGGCTGTCAAGGAAGGGGTGGGCAAGAAGAGTTCCTTTAGGAAGTAGCTCTGCAGTGCTCTTCCTGTTGCAACATGTGGAGAGGAAACAGAGGCCTGATTTCCTGACCCACACAGGAAAGCAGGAACAGGTTGCTGTGAGGAGTTTTGGGTTACTTTTCTTGGAAAGGAAACAAGAGCCAAGTCATCAGATGCTGTTAGCATTGTGCTCTGCTAAAAACATGTGTAAAACAACATGACTCATTACAGCCTTAATATTTAGTACTCATTTAGACATTACTGTAATTATAAGAGTGTGTTGTCATAATGGAGCATGGGGTCAATCCAATTATAAAGTTGCCAACAGCATTGGGTTTTTTCACTAATATATCTTCCTGAAGTTCTAATTGGTCATACTTTTAAGAAATCAAAACCTTAGCATCTAGAGTTTTGAAAAGTTTTAACTGCTATGAGAACAGCCCTATCAATTCTACTAGTGTTTGTGTAATGTCTTTGAAAATACTAGAGCAGTTCCCCTCCAGATATCAGATTCATTCCAAGCAATAACTTTCTCATCTGATCTTACATATTTCACTATTTAATAGTGGTAATTTTTTTGACTTTAGGGCTGAGTTGACATGAGTATTTCTGATGGCCATCACATCATAAGTATCTGACTTGACTCAAGATTATTTTGTGATTGTCCACGCAAACAGTGCATACATTCTTAAATTTAATTTATTGCCTAGCTTTACTAAACCTGAACTTCACAGAAAATATTCTGTAAATTGTCTGTGAGCTCAGGCTGATAAGTGCAAAAAAGGTTTCTTTTTTTCCTACTCTTTTCTTGTCCTAACATATCTCTGCTTCAATTAACTTGCAGACTTGAGTTCTTCTTATTCTGTCGGTCTCGATGCAGACTGTTGCTGCTGGATAGCTTTACATTAATTGCTAGTGACCTAATTATTTTAAAATACCAAAGCATTGAAGAGTTTCAATTATGGCTTGCTTGGTCTTTCTTGCTATGACTATCTACCCATTATCTTTCCCACAATCACTGTTTCAATAAGTGGCATGTTTTGTGCTGTATCAGTGTAAATATGTTGATTTTAGAGTAACTAAGGAGCAGTAAGAGAAAGATAATACTGAACAGTTTGAGCTAGATTAGAGTTTGAGTCCAAATAAATACACTATAATTATTTTTCCCTTATTTCCTAACTTTTCTGGCCTGTGGGATAAATGGCAAGTAAGGCATTTTTTGCAGTTTAGGACATCGTCAGAACAAACACCAGTGTTCTTTAACAGGGTTTGGCTTGTCTGGGCATTGAGACTGAACACCAAGAGTCACTTATGTAAGATACTCATTCTGGTAGCATTAATTTTGAACTTCACCTGTATCTCCATCTTTAAGCCTTCAGTATGGTAAATATTGAGCACATCATTAATAAAAGGGGATACAGTTTGTATTTTTCAAATATTGTTAAGTAATCTTCAAATCTGATGCTATTAACTTTTGAAGAATCTTATTAATGAGTTGAAGAACATGAGTCAGAATGGCCAGCTGTTTAATATACTAGGCAGTGGACCATGGTTGTGAAAGGAAAGCATACATATGTATTCCTTCATTCCGCAAGTGATGCATAGGCAAATAATACAACTACTAGCTCTAAATCACTACCATAGCAGGGTTTGCTAACTTAGATGCCATCAGTGTTGAAATGGAAATCAGACACAATCACATTTATTCTAATGTTTTAGGTAGTGCATTTTCATATTTTTTCATATTTTTTCTTCCCTATGTCTTTTGTGGTTTTTGGAATGTTATTGTAATTTTTTTCCCTTGAGTAATTCATGGGCATTCTTAAGTTTTAAACAGTAATATTTGTGGTGCATGCTTGAGTGATATATTTGTCAGATTTTTTTTTTACCTGAACTGTTCACCTTTCTTTCTTCAAGGATGTGTTCACAGATGCCAGCGTTTTTCAGTGAAATAAGCAGTCTGAGACTACTGTCAAAGAGACTGGCAGACATTGCCTTTTGATCTGTCAAACTCTGAAGTGTTTTCATCAATATATTGGACAAAAATATCTATTGTTGCTATTACTGTTACTGGAAAAACAGAGATGGCAGAAGAAAACCATGAGGAATTCTTTTTGGAAGAGTATTGGAAACTGTTGGATAGTAGTTAATCCAGATAGCTGTCCTAGAATAAAAGAAGTATTTTCTGAAGAAAAAAACTATCCAAAATCTTGCTTACCCATTTCTTGTCATTGCTAATCTTAAAAGCAATGGGTAGGTAAATACAAACTGCTTTCTGCCCTCTGCCACACACTTAACTTTTTTTTAATCATGTCTTATTCGTTTTGTGGCCTGAATGACCATAACTTTAAAATATGACAGACTTTAGTTTAGTGATTATGTCATCATAGTATTTTTAAGGCACGTGACATTTCATAGTATATGAGATTAGAGTGTGATTGTGACAGAGTAATACTGGAAAATCAATACCTTTTGAATTTGAACTCTAATGAGCACGTAAGTTCTTGATGCTAAATCCATCTGTTTTCAGGTATTATATGTATTTAAGAAGCTCCATATTATTTCATTACCATATAAATAACAAATTCCTTTACACAGGCCCCATGGTTTTGTTATATACCGTTCTTCAGAGGCAATAAAATGAAATTTGTCAGGGTCTTCTCAAACTGAAAGAGGGACTGAAGTAAGAAAGAATGGGCTTCTGTTTTGCAGAGGTTTTTGCAAGTTTTTTTTATTCTACCCTTGTGTTTGTGAGGCACTATGAATCATATTATGAAGCATTATTCACTTTAGATGTATAAAATCTGAAGTTACATTTACAGTTATCTTTTATGTGTGTGTAGTTGCTCTTACAGAATTTGGAGAAATTTGTGCTGGTGGGCATAAGAGGGGTTTTTAAATTTGAAATTAACACTTCTTGGAAGACCAGCATAGTTGTTTACAAACTTAAAACTCTTACTTTCTTTCCCTGTTTTTTGTTTCTGTGCTCCTGATATACTGGTATATGTTTGTCTGAAAAATGTGGCTTTCTGATTTAAATGACCTTAGTTTATATTGAATTCACAAATGAGGGCACAGAGTCCTGGTTAGTCTGTGGTCAACATTGTCATTGTTGCAATAAACTTATTTTAAAATGCATCTTTTCCAGTGTTGCCATGTTCTTAGTTGATTTGCTTTCCCACTTTAAGACTCAATTAAATGCTCATGATGAACATATAGGGAGAGATGTGTGTCCCCCACTGCAGTGTCTCTTCTGTTGCAACTCCCATTAGTGTTAACAGGAGTTACTTCAGGCACACAAAGGTAAGAACAGAGCTCAAAGTGGTAAAGGTCAGCATGAAAAGTCTTGATTTCTTTCAGTGCAGTTCTGAAGAAGTAAAAATCCTGATTAATGTATTTTAAACCAAATCAATAAACTAACTGCTCAAAGATTTGAAAGGTGGGATATACTGAAATAGCTCTTTTTGTTTATACTCACGTGGGCTTATGTTATCTTTTACAAGATAAGAGTTGGGAACTGTGATCAGTACGATATCAAAACATGAAGGAGAGATTCTGATTTAATATTTATCACAAATTAATTTTGCGCTAACCTGTGTTACTGTTATAAGTGTCTAATGCTAAATTGGTAAATAATGGAGTAAAAAAATAGGAAAGGCCAAAATTTGGAGAAGCAACACTTCAAAGCGATTCACTTCAAAGTGATTCTGCCTTCCTCTTGAAATGATAATGTCTAGGCATTTTAGAGTAACCAAATCATATTTCTGAGTGGTTGGGAGCTTTATATGTGTATCTAATTGCTGCTTTTGGGGTGAGGACAGAAGAATTCAGGCATTGGCAGCCAGAACACCCCCTAGTACTACATAGGAAGTCATAGCTCCTAATCACCAGTTATGGAAAATTAAATGGTGGGTAATTGGCATTGCAGCTTTAAATTCAAGGTTGTGAATATTTAGCCTTATGACAGTATTGCCATCCAAATAAAATAGCACAGAATGCAGACTGAAATGGAAAAATAGAAAACAAGCTCTTCTTGCTCATACAGAGTGTATTAAAGTTCAAATCTAAGTATTTGCCAAAATAGGAAAGAGCACAAGTTGAATACTGCTATTTTTTTTATAGCGTGACGCTTTCTATCACTTGATGCTTGATGTTTTAACAGGATTTTTTTGGTAATAAAGTGAACCAATCATGATTAAATTGTAAACTATAAATAATGGTGTAGAGTGCTAACGACATGCAAATGTAACTGGTATATGTTGGAATAACCAGCAAGCCTGCTGTTCAAGGATCATATAACAAAACTAAGATGACAGCCGTGATCCAGCCAGTTCAGTGATATTTATGTTATCAGAATTAGAAGATAGCTTTCCAGTGATGTAAATTATTAGTACATATACATTCTGTCTGGTTAGTGTATACATAATGTAACTGGTCATCTTAGTGGTATTGCTTACATTCTTTTTGCATTAACTCATCACACTCCATTCTCATGGAATTAAAAACAGGAAATAGTTTGCAGTGTAACAGAAGCACCCAGTGTATTTAACTGTGTGTGAGTGCTGTGTTTCAATAGATGTGCTCTGTATTGTAAATGTATGACAAAGCATTTATTACTGTGTTATTGCCGTATTACAGAGCAAAGAGTGCTAAATAATCAATCAGTTAATGGTCTGTATGGCAGCTTGAACACAGCACATCCATTGTGCTTATGCTGTTAGAAGGATGAGTTTACGACTGTAGTGTAGTTGCATGTTTAGCCAGAGCTTAATGTCCTAAACTGGAGCTGACACAAATATTTTTGAAATGCAACTTCAGCAACAGTTTCCAAGTTCTCTAATATTTCAGAAGGAACAATCAAGGATTATCTCAAAGGTTCTCAGAGAAGCTCTTTAATTTTGTTGGAAACAGGAGAGGAGGGGGAGCGTATCACAAAATACTTACTTTGGCTTCCTTTCACAGATTATTATTAATCATATTCTAAGAATTTCATCAGTTTCAAGTTGAGATACATATATGGCTTGCTAGAAATGTACGTGTGGAGGAAAACTAGATGCTTTAAGTTGCAGCTGGAAAATGCTTTGAAAACCTGTAGCTACATGTCTCTCAGTGATGCAACTTGCCAGTGAAGGGCTTGCACATTAAACTTGTTTTCTACTTGCTTTTGTGGTATGAAAGAGATGTTTCTAAAAAAAAAGGAAAAAGAAGTGTGTGTTAATGAATTGCATTGTACCATCTGGAGATTTGAAGTGTAACTTTAGTCCCTCAGTCTTTATCCTTTTCTAATTAGATGCTGTTTTCTTTGCAGATAGCGAAAATATCGATTATGCCAATTTCTACCTAGGTTTGTGGGACTGCACAGCAGATGTACCTGATGAGTTGACATTTAAACGAGGTGACGTTATCTACATTCTCAGCAAGGTATGAGGTGCTACTGGGGGCTACCTAGTTGTAAAAAGAGAGACATGGCAGAAGGACACATTCCCACAGTTCTATGGGGGGAAATTGGCACTCCCTTTCAGATCCTTTGTTTGCAACCAGATATTCACTGCAATTAATTATTTTGTCAAATGAACTATAACCACATTTAAAACATAGCCGTGTAACAGGAATTAACTTAAAAGCATGTTTATTTACTTGTTAAATCTTGGCTACCATTTGTTAACTGATTTAACAGGAGACAATGTGCTTTCTGCTTGCAAAAGTTAACCTTGTAGAATTTTAAGTTATCTTGTATGTTATGTTTTTTGTTTCCTGTTTTATATTCCTGACTCTGCTAATTCTGACTTTTTTGGGATCTTGCTACAGAAGATGTGTTTTTTTGAACTATGCTTTCATCTTTGTGTGTATATTGTAATTGTTCTGACAGCTCAGATTCCAAATTTGTTTGCTCTGACAGATTTGGGCAATTTTTAATTGCAAACTTTCCTGTTTGCAAAGCAAATGAGAAATATAATTCCTTTAATCCGAATTGATGCTAAGCATGAAATATAAGCATGAAGTATAAGCATGAAATTTTATTCTACATTAATGTTGGGTAATTTTCTTATTTTTCCTTAACCTCCCTAACAAAAACAAAACCTCTCCTAAAATATATATCTCGTGGTCTATTGAAGTCTACTTCTGAACAATTAATCAAAGGAAATTTCTGTTTCCCTCGTATTAGAAAAAAAGCTGAGCTTTTAAAGTTCTCACTGAAAAAAACCTGCCTTCAAAAATATATGTAGAATATAGATCTAATTGCCATTCAGGGTAATTAGTGCCAAAAATATTGTAGGTCATTTAAATATACAAGTAGGTGCATGAAAGCTAAAGACTTAGTTTGTCTTAGTTTCAAAGTTTTGTCACAATTGCTTTAAGTCTGCTGTGATACCTTTAAGTATGTTTCTGGATAATAAATGTGACAGCTTCTGTTTTAAATAAATTTAAGACTTATGGATAGAAGGATCTATAAAAATATGGAAGATATATTACTAATAGTAGTTTGACCGTGTATGTCTTTTGAGGTATTTCATCATCACTTAAGCTAATAACTGAATTGCATTACTAAAGGCTGAATAACGCTCTTGGATTGGGCAAACTTTCAAGCAGTTATTCAGCACTAAAGAATTGTACTAATTTAAAATAACGACCTCTTCCCTCTCTTCCTCACCCCAAAAAGCCCATGAGTGAATGGATTCCACTGCATGGGTTTGGCCTCTTTGTGGGTTGTGCTCTCTGGGTACAGTATGGGGACTGTAAAATCTTAATCTTCAGCTCGTAGGTGAAAAAAAATTGTTTGCTACTCCTTCCCCCCAAAAGTGAGAAATTTAATTTAAAAAATGGAGCAGAATAAAAAAACAGTAGCTTAAGCTGTCGTGTGTATATCAACTGACTTGTTGCCGTGCCATGATTAATTCGTAATCAGTCCTTGAAACAGGCTTGCTGCTGCTCCAGATATATAGATTCTCTCTCTCTGGGATTGATTTCTACTCCAAAATATAGCCCAGAAAATTTGGCCCTGTTTCGCTTAAAGATTGTTACAGCTTTTTTGGAAAAAATGAGTGTTGGCCGCTACTGTCAGCTGAGAATTTAGGGTCCTTGGAGGGCAAAGTGCCAGAGAATTATCCATCTTAACCTTCCACTTGATTCAGTTTCAAGGTCTGATCATTTATGAGCTCTTTGTTTGGTAAGTGAAAATATAACCAAAGAAAAAGTGAGCCTAGCCATCCTGAAGTGGGTCAACACTTTCCTTTAAAAATATTTCCTAATCCACTACATTAATACTTGGATTTTGTGGCAGTCGGCAGGCATCCTAGGCAATTCTTTTATTTTTTACACCATCTAGTGGTTGAAAATGAGAGATGCAGGTACTGACAGAGGGTTATGTGTATGGATCCAAAATGGTGTCATAAATTCAGCTTCAGCTGAACCTAGCTATGGCTTTATTGCCTTTCTATCATATGTCAGCCAGGTATGAACATTGCTCTTGAAAATCACTTTTTGCTGATAAGGAAGTAAGTACAGGTATAGTAGTGTTATAGTAGGAAGGGTGAAGCATTAACAAAATATCGAGCATATTTGTGCAACATGCAATAGTTCTTTGTTTTACAGTGAAATATAAATGGTGTAGGCTGCTCTGATGAATGTGGTAAGATAGATATTCATCTCTCCCAGAAACAGTTATGCCAAAGCAATATATTTTTACTAGCTTTTCACATACCTTTACAGAAATTAGAGGAAAAATGACTATTTTGTTTCCAAGAAGAGAGATCATTATTACAACAGAAATAATTATGAATTGGTTTAGCAAATTGGGCGCTTATAGAATCTAAATAAAGGAAGAGGAGCAATATGCTACCCGTAAGTTTCTAGGTAAACGCCTTTTAGAAAAATGAGCCTGGTTTCAATTTGGCAGCGTTTGCTTCTTAAAATAGCTAGGCATTATGCAAAGACAAGTCCCTCATAATTTGCTTTAAACTGAGCATCAAAATTCAATGTTAGTTCAATGAGCATGAGCTCATATTCTGACAACAGAGATACCTGTGCCCGACTAGTATAATTACCGTAGAAAAGCATGTTTTTCTTGTTTTAAAGGTGCATTCAGAAACTACCTTTTTTTTTACAACCCCCCCCCCCCCAAACCAACAAAACCAAACAAACCCCCCCCCCCCAACTTCGGTCTAGGTTTTTCTACCTTTGACAGTTTCCCTCAAAAGCTGAGTTTTTAATCTGAGCAGAATTAACAGAACTATCTCAATACTACTGGTTAACTTTTCTTTATTTAAAAAAGTAGTTAACTTCTCAGATTAATTGATCAATGTATCTGTAGAGATATACTATTATTATTAATTTATAGTATTCTTGAATATTCAAGTGTCTTTTATCACTTATGCTACAAATGATGTGAACTTTCAGAAAACTATATACCCCTATTCTATTATGCAGTAAAAAAATATTTTATAGTTCTAATGATAAAGGGACTCTCTAATAACATTTTTTAGTTAATATTGACTATTAGAAATTAACACTTTGGAGTCATGTTTGCTAAAAGGATGATTGCTCTTAACTCCTGCTCAGTTATGGGCTTGCCTTTGCTTTCAAGCCCATGTGATAAATGGGAAAACAGACCATGATACAAAAATCATTTTTATAAATCTTCCATAGCTCTACTCAAGAAATCAATTTCCAGAAACAAAGATAACCGTGAATGGAGGTAGCTCGATTTTTTTTCCTAAGTTTCATATGCGCAATTTATGGAAGTGCAGCACTAGCAGTAATAGTTTGTTTGCTTTAGGTGTATGTTTTGTGTTGTGAAATTCCATAGTTACATTGGCCAAAAGAAAGTAATAATGAAAATTTACCTAGATGTTAGCAGGCACCTGCTTAGTAGAATTACAGACATTTCTTTACTTTAAAACTAATTTAACATCCATCTTATTTATATTTATATTTAAATAGCAGATAATTTTTAAATTCAAAAATTATATCTCAAACTGGAATTCTCCTTACCTGTTATTATTTCATTACATGCCAGTGCTGTTCAGTCTGATATTTATGAGTCATGGAAATCTCATCTGTGACTTAACCTTTTGCACTAGAATTTTTTATGAAAGTAGAGCATTAACTTGGTGTTTAGATTACCCTTTATTCAGAGATTGTAGGTTTCCAGCATGGCAGATTTTTGTTCTTTCAATACAATAAATGTCTGTTAAAATGCTCACATCTCAACCTGTATTTTTTACTTATTGAAAAGACAAACAAAGAATCTTCATAGCTCAGGTTACTGCTTATGAAATAAAGTGCAACTTAACAATGCAGCTGTTTTAGAATCACTGTGAGCATTTTGTACACTATCTGTATAATCTTAATAAAATGTATTTATTCAGTATTTTCTCAAAAAGATACCAAAGGCATACTAAAATCCTGAGTGTTTCTTTAGTCAGGCTGTTTTCTGGCTGAGCATACTGAGTATGTTTAAGAGTAATTTCTGTTTCCATGACCATACTGCCTATGACTCCCCTAGCAAATGGGGAGTACCAATAGAAGCAGATTTGCAAAGTGAAACACTAGTGCTTGAGGCCCCGGTGTCCACACTATGCTTTTTGAAAGCTGCTTGATGTCTGAAGAGGTCTAGCATGCTTTTGTGGAATGAGAACAAATTAGTGGTTAAAGTACATTCAGGTGTATCTTCCATTTTAATTTCATCTTAAATAAATGTAGTATGTGTGCTCTGCCAAGTTAGCCAATGTGGGGAAAATGGGAGCATTGGGATATTCACTTCAGTGGGATGCTTCTGATCAAAACTAAAATGCTACACCAAAGTTGTACATTACCCTTTTTCTGGCTTGTTTAGGTATATTCCTCATGGGAGGGGAGGTGAATAAATACATGTCTAAACACAAGATAAAAGTGAAGGCCTTTAGATAGAAGGTTAGTTAAGACTAATGCAAAGTGGCTCTAGGTCTGCTGGATTGCATACTGCTAATATTTAAGCCTTTACCTACCTGATTAGAAAAAAATTTGGCCTTGTGTCATCTAATGGAAAATAAAATGGCCTTTTTATTGTTCCAGGGTGTTTTCTGGGGACACTTTTGGTTCAGAATTCAGTCTGCTTACCTTGATTTATATTGGAAATCTTTAATTGGTGTCTATTTCATCTCATGTTATTGTGGGAAATAAAACCTAATAATGCAACCATACAATAAATCTGAGGTTTATATTTTTAAAGATGACCATTTTATTGCTGTCTTAAAACAACTCTACTACCTGTGAAGAAGTCTCATTCACTTATCTAAAGCATTTGTCATTCTCTGCTTTTTAGAGAAAATGCTGTTCTGTGCCAAAACTGCTCCCTGGTTGATAGTGTATCATTCAACAATTACACCAAAGGAAGTTCTAAAACTTTTTAGCTAGTATGAATCTCCTGGATGAATTAGAGATATTTTAAAATATTTTCTTGCCAAAATTGCCCCCCAGGATAGTCTTTGAAAAAAATTTATCTCTGCTTCCCACACATATTTAGCTTGACAGTAAAGGCTACTTATTTTAACCCCAAAGAAGGCTATAGATACGTTTTGCTTTTCAGTTTTAAGGTTTGCAGATACTGAGCCTGTAAGTGAATATTACTCACAGTGCCACTGGAAGAGGGAAGGAGAAAAATGTTGAATTCACCCACTTCAGTCGTGTTTTTTTTTAAAAAATACCACTGCATTGTTTTCTTCAAGGCATTGAAACACAATGATGATTTTCAGCAACTCTTTTTAAAAAACAAAACAAATAAAAAAACCCACTCCACAAACATGAAAAAACATACCATATGTATTTAAAAATGGGGACTAATTGCACAAGAACCAGATGTTCTCAACTTTTGCTGAAGTCAGTAGAAGTTAATATGGTGCAAAGCATCTGGAGAACCTAATTTAGGCAGATGATCTGTTCTAAAGGTAGAGACTGTATTGGAGATTTTCTCTTTTTGCATGTCAGAATTGTCTTCTATAGAGGACTAAAATCTTGGATTTAAAAGATATCTATAGAAAACAGGTAGTGTGTTTCTAAGTACCGTGTTTTCCCCAGTGCAAAAGCTTTTATGAGCAATGTCTCCTGGAGTCATGGGTACATACACATCAGTGCAGTGAAATTGGTGGGATGGGGACAAGGAGAAGTGCCTGCTCACAGTGTTCAGTTTAAAGCATTTAAAGAAACTGTAATCCCTGATGGGATTTTCCCCCTGCTATCAAAGCATGCTGTACAGAGAATGTTTTGCCAGCATGTTAAGTCATAACCTGTTCCTTGCTGCCCTGTGAAATTACTTCACTTTGGTTAATAAATTTCTGCGAGGAAAAAAATAAGGCACTCTAAGACAGTGGAAATACAGAAGTAGCTTAGAAAGCATTTGGTCATTTAGTAAGGTTGTTGTTTCATATTATTGGGCGTAATATATTCCATTGCCCTGGTGCTTGTCTTCCAGGGGTTGTTGTGGTCCCCTCCTCCCCCCAGCCCTGCTAACATTCCCCGGTATGGCAAATGTGCTCCCCGTCACATGGCAGAGTGTGGCCGCACACTTGTGCATTCTCCTCATTGCATGGTGGCTGGATCTGGCCCTGCCCCCTCTCCTATCCCTCTATTTGCCTTGGAGCAATTCATTTTGCAGTTATTGAATTTCTTTGGAGAGTTATTTTCATACAGCGAGCATCACAGCACCTCTGGATCTTGATAGCGTTTCTACATAAGGAGAAAGAAGCTTTGTGTTAGTAATTACCTAACATTGTCAGGAGCTGACTGCAGGCCTCTTTCCAGTGATAACAGAATAACCACATAATGTAGCTTTATAGCACATGATTAATAGAAAATAATTACACATCCTACAAAGGGATGCAATATTTCTTATAAATTGACTACAATGGTTTCCTGTAGATTAAAGGACTCTTCATTATTTTATCAGTCCTTCTGAAGTATAGTTGCTTGCCTATGTTAGCAGTTAAGAGCTGAATGCAGTGAGGGATACCAGATGGTAAACCCAGTGGTACCTGAGATCTGAAGCTGATGCTTGCAAAAGCACCGTGCTTCCCAACTTTTATTCTTATAAAAGTTCTAACTCCTGCATATTAATGCTTCCACATATTAACCATTATTTCCCACAAATGTGGGAAGACTGTAGACTTTTATTCTACACATCTTAACCAGCAATAATAGACATATGGACCTCACAACAGCAGTGTATTAATTAAATTGTATTGCTGTGAGGGAGTTTATAATTGATAACACTGATAGAAACAATACATCAATTTGCTTTTTATGTGTGACTTGAAGAAAGGACTAGGGGGCTGCTTATCTGCCTCACTAGTTAAGTACTCTTGTGGTACTGAGGACAGGAAGGAGTGGTTAGGAGTTTAAAGAGAAATGTCTGTACTTTAATCAGTTTAAAAGGGAGTGCTATCTAATCATTCTAAAACCTGAGATTAAAGTTTTATGTTCTTGGTAGCCAGGTATCTGCATTGTATTTTTGTTCAGACTTGTATAGACAGCAGATAGTTTAATTGGGATTCATGTTGCTCTTGAGACCCATGCAAAGAATAGTAATGTAAAGTAAAAGCTTCTGTATTGCAATATTGTCTGTATGGTATAATGGTTGGAGTGAATCCTTAAATTAGTTTACTAGTCTGTTAGATCAACATTCATTTCATCTTCTCACTTAGCTTCATGCTAGAGCAGTAAGTGGTGTATTAGTAAGTAGCAAAAACCAGAAAGTTTTCAGAACAGCAGCATGCTTTTAATTTTAATTTGAGGTATCTGAATTGTTTCTTTAAAAACAATTGTTTCTAAGTTCATGTAGTGTTGCTAAGTGGAACATTTTCAATGGGTAATGTAATCCACAGGCTTTTTCTGTGCCATTTGTCATATGCAGTTTAATGACTGCTTAACTGAGCCACTTCCCTCATTTCATGTATTGTTTGTTTTTTTGGCTGATGTCTAGCAAAACTTGCTTAATCACTCTTTTCAGTCACTTCGCGTATTCCAAGTAGCAGCTTAAAATCTTTTGTTGCTTTCTCTCGGAGAGATTTATTGCTGAGATTCCAGTAGTGTACGCGAGTGCTGCTCCTTTCAGCAATTTCCCACTGCAGTCTTGAAATCCAGTTTGTATATTTAAACAGTGTATTGTGAGATAAAGCATAGATTTTTAAACAGGCTGATCTGGAACATTATAAACCTCAGTGTCAGGGTATTGTTTCGCCTTTAAGGATTTGGGGTGTAATGTGAAGCCCCATGGGAAAGGTTAGGAGCAGTTCTTAACTTCTGTGGAGAGCAGTGTACACTGAAGATTAGATTCAGATAGATACCTCTAGACTTTCAAGACCAGACCCATCCCCAGCACTGATCTGCAGTGGAAGGGAGAAGAAGGTGGAATTATTTTTGCAGCTTTCTCGTTTGCATGTTCACATCATAAATGAAGGTGTTCCTGCTGCTTTTTATGTGTGTTTCCTTTAAATCACACTTGGTGCAGTATTTTATGGATAGCAGGATAGAATCATTTAAATCACCAATTCACTGTTAAGAGAAGGAGGAAGATGTTTAATTTAAGACTAGTGTTTAGCCTTCCACAATTAGCGTGCGTGTGCCTGCATGCAAGCATGTAAAAAAAATGGCAAAAAAAAAAAAGGCAGAAAAAAGCCAGGGCTCACATGAAGATGGGCCATCAGCAGGGCTTCAGTTAAAGCACAGGGAGAGCTGAGTACACTAAGCACCTCATAGGACCCCAGAGAACTCTTGACCAGGCAAAATATGCCAGCAGCAAATCATTATAGCTCAGGCTCTAATGAAACTCCATTAACCCTTAAGCTCCACTTGACTATTTATAACCAAAAAACTTTATCTACAGTCAAAATAATAGCTTTATCTCAGTAGGACCAGTAATTCAAAATCCTACAGCCTTTTATCTTCTCATCACAAGAACAGTGTAGCGGGAAACAGACGCTGCTTATCAGAGATATCTGTGTATTTTGTATTTTTCATGTTTGTTCCAAAGTAATTTCTGTCTTACGAATCATTCCGTTTTCAGTGGGGTCTCTGTTTTAATAATACTTCATTTGTAAGTCAATATATGTGTGTGTGCAATTTCAGCTGTTAAAATTTATTGAACCACTGTTAGGATTGATTTTAAAATATTTATCTCATAGGAAAAAATTAAATTTGGATACCACAATACTCTTACTTGGTATTGCTTTTGGAAGATATTATTTCTTTAAACTATTATAATTCATTTTGTTTCATATTTATCTCACTAAGCCTAAACAAATTTCAAACAAAAGTACATTAGTCATCTGTCAGGCATATGAGATCTGCCATAGAATTTCTGCAAGTCTAAAGCAATAGTAGACTTTGTCCATAGAAAGATTATGTATTAGATATGTAGTGTTCCCTTCACATTGAGCAAAGTAGTTTTTAAAATAAGTTGATTGTAAGTTTGAGTTTAGCCTTGTCATACTGAAAGAATCCCTGTTGATTCTTATATGTCAATGTTGTGGTATTAGATTTTGGTTACAAAGTTAAGGTTTTTGTATTTGTGATGAAGAGAGAATATTTTTAGTAGATGTTGGAGAAGTGTGGCCATAATTAAGAAATTTTCCTGAGTGTGCCTGGCCTTTTTAAAATTTAGCTTCTGCCTTTGCCTAACTCTGCATGTGAATGCCGATAACAAAAAGATATAATGTTTTAATTTTGAGTTAAAATGGTTATAGCTGTATATAAGACAAAGCATCCATAAGGAGTTGCATACAAAACTCTATTGCATTTATATCAGACTAAAGGTTAATACTGCATATTGTTTTCAATTAGGAGTACGATGAATATGGCTGGTGGGTAGGAGAAATGAAGGGAACCGTTGGCTTGGTGCCTAAAGCCTACATAATGGAGATGTATGATATTTGAGAGGCCTGGGTAAGTACATTTTAATCCAATCTTCTGTAATGGCTTCTATGTTCCCTTGTTCTCTGTTTCATAAGTATGTCTTTCCTGGAACCTTTGTAGGAGTCCTGTTAACATAAAGATTATGGCAAAATATATTGACGGTTCAATTAAAATAGTTTTTTTCTGGGATTCTATATGAAATATTAAACCACAGCGTACAAAGGATGATATATTTAATAACTATGTTCCTTTTGCAGATTTTTTTAAAATAAAATTGGTGCTGTTTCTAGTTAGTTTTGTTACTTTAGTAATATGTGTGTATCTCACTGTGCAGAAAACTGTGGAAAGGGGATAGATACTTGGACTCGGTTTGATATGCATGTTTGAGGTTTTTTGGTTAAAGATGAACTTTCAACTTCCCTCTCCCTAATCAGGAGAAATCTGCACTTGAAATAAAGAGTGGTGTGCAGCTGCAGTTTACAGACCCAGCCTCTGAAGGAAGATTCTGCTGTACACATTTTGTGGTTTCAGTGAATGTAGTCAGATCGTTGCCTTGTGTACATTAAACATTATAAACTGTAATTGATCATAATTCTAAGGAAATGTTCCTCTTAGTCACTTTTTATAGAATTGTAATGATAGGAAATGAAATAGATGGTAGTTAACATATGGGGCACAAGCAGCCATATAGTGCCTGTTGCTCCTTAACATGCTAGCAGTTTATGTATAGCCGTAGGTTTGTGTTCTTTTGTGGATTTTTCCTGTTCCTCAGATTTAGAAAAATTAAGCTGAACTTTGAGGGTAAACTATTACTCAGTTCATGCATGCATTAACCTTTTAATGCTCACTGTATATCTTGTGCAGTTTCACTGGAAAATCGAGGGAAATTTATGTGTAATATTGCAAGTCTTCAGGGTACTCTGTTTCCAAATGGTTTTTTATGTTAGGTTTTAGGCAATGATTTATTTTTCTCATACATTTAGTATTGTATTGTTAATTACTATTTTGTTGACACACAATGAAGACTTGATTCTTTTGCTGATGTAATAATTTGGCCTGTGTGGATACTCTTCTGACTTGCAGATGGAATTCTATGAAAATTTGTGAAAATATATTCAACCTCGTGATTTTTGCTAAGTCAACATGAGCTAAATTGCAGGTAAAACATATTTTTGTCCATGATAGAGTGGAATATTTTATCTGTACCTTACAGATACTTCTGCAGAGTCAAATCTGGATACCGTGGAATTCTGATACAAGTTGCGCAACAAATCTTCAATGCTACGTGGATTAGTACCTGCAGTTTCGCTGTCAAATCCGGAATGTTGTGGCTGAAAACATCGGTTGAAACAAAAGCTACGCTAAAATACTACCACTTATGGACAAGGGGTTGGGCAAGTCAGAGTTAATACTTTAAATACTTTTGTTTTGGAGCCGTGCTTTGCCATTAGCATGCAAGATCAACTTTTTTGAAGCTTTCCACACAGTTGATTTGTGAGACCCTTAATCTGCCAAGGAGGCTGATCAGGCCAATGTGCGAGTTGCTGAGCCTGTGCAGGTCCCTGTGTAGTTGCTTGTGCTGTTTACGCTTCAGGCGGACCCTGGGAACAGTGTGGGTTAAAAGGTAATGTTAGCCTGAACTCAGAATTTGGATCCTTTCAGTAAACTGAGATGTTATGCTTTGTGTTAGGTAATGTATGGTCCTTGCTGGTACACTGGATTCTAATAGACGTCAAACGGGGTACGGAGTTTTGTTTCAATTTTTTAAAAAGAGATAGTCATTGAAATGGATTCTGTGCGTTATCAGCAAAGCATTAAAATGATAGATTATAGTCTTCAGATCTTTTACTACTTTAATTTGTCAAGCGTACCGGTGGATTGTGTACAGAATGTGAAGCGTTAATAGCAGGGCTGGAAACGCTCCTTCTCCCTTGTTAACATGGCAGCGCCATAAATCTGCCCACCGAAATGGCTTTTTATTAATTGCGTGATTCCGAATCCCTCCACCATCACCACCTACTTTTTTTTGGAGTAAACCCCGTCCCCCCCTCCCCCCGTATCCTTGAGACCGAGCTCCTACGGCCGAGACTCGATTCAGCGCGGTGCCGGCGCGGGGGTGCCGGTGCCGAGCGGGGGCGGCCCCGGGCCGGGCCCTGCGCTGCGCGGCTGCGGCGCTGGGTGGCAGCAAATTTTCATGGGACGGGAGGAGGCGGAGGCGGATCCCGATCCTGTCCCTGTCCCCTTCCCCCTTCGTGCTGTCCCGCGCCGCTTCTGCCTTTTTTCCAGGAGAGGGAGTCCTTACCCAAGCGATGAGGGGCAGGGCTGCCCAGAGCGGCCTCTCCTGGGTGGTGGCAACCAAAGAAATCAAGTGGCTTTTGTCTGTAGTTCTGCTTTAGGGCTTCCCCCTCTTGGTACTTGGGGGAAGGGGGGAGGGGAAGTAAACAAACTGCCTTAACATTTAAAACATAAAAGATATCTGAAACTCACTGGAAATGTCTCGGAATAACGTCTCGAACGAATGGTTTACTTTAAATCGGTGCAAATAACATAACCTTTTTTGGATAAGAAAATCTCTGTTAATACAACTTAAACAAAACCCGGAGGTAGAAAATGCCAATCATATTATTTTCTTTGTTTGCTTAGGTTGCGCTTGCCTTTCCATGAGCAGTGAGAGAGTGAATTTTATAAAAGGTGATTGTAACTCATATATTGTACAGTGTTTTACTTGATTATTTGCTCTGTTCTGGATTTGTACGATCCTGCCATTAGATCTTATAATAATGTTCTACTCTGCAAATTTTTAAGGTTCAAATAAAGTTTAATTGTTTGCAAACTGTTATGATGCTAATAATTCAACAGCCTGCTGTGTTACTAATGAAATTACTTTGTTATGATTAATTTGGAAAATAGTGTGTTGATTGTAGTAATTAAGCACAACAAGGTGAAGTAAATGATTCTAATGCCATCTGGCCTCCAGACTGAATGAAGAAATGAAATGGGGCTGTCATTTGAATTTATTCAGAGAAGTAAGGGTAATACAAATGCTTTCCATAGCAGAAGCACCCGGATATAACCGTGCCACTCTTTAGTATTTTTTCATGTACTTCTATAAATGGATAACTGGTTCACATATTTTTCCAGCATCTTGTTAGGATATACCTGTTTTTGCATACTTTCAGAAATTGCACATACTGATGGCAGTGTATGCACCGGTTCTTCCATCAGGGAGATGTATGGATAAGATTTAGAGACGTTACATGCCTTGGCTTACCTTTTGGTCCTCTATTAATGCAAAAAACTTTCTGTGACTGGAATTAAGCTGAAAGTGAATGCTAATTAAGATCCCATTCTATATTCAAAGCCAAATGCATAAACGTCTTTCTTTTTTGGCTGTGCAACCTGAATATGACACAGTATTAGAAGGAGCGTAAAGAATAACCCTTTAAAACATGATACAAAGACTGTTGAAACTGAGAAACTATTGAATTTGCTTGCTTCTGCATCGGGATCCTAGACCAGTAACTCAAAAACAGGCAATACAAGTTGAAAGTGCCTGTTGCTGAATGCTCTTTATCCTCTTTCTG
Organism: Pseudopipra pipra; assembly: GCF_036250125.1. Classification (NCBI taxonomy): domain Eukaryota; kingdom Metazoa; phylum Chordata; class Aves; order Passeriformes; family Pipridae; genus Pseudopipra; species Pseudopipra pipra. Next base: position 121,783,861 of record NC_087549.1, read on the forward strand.
AAAGAGATGCAATTATTTCCGTAAGCCAAACTAAACAAAAGAATGGCACTGACTTCTCTAAGCCAAATGATAGAAATCCATTTTTCTGTCTCCGGTAAAGCAAAATGGAGTTGTGGGTATAGGTCAGAGTCCTGGCTTGATAAAGTTCAGTGGGACCTGTAGGAAAGGTGTAAAATATTAAAATGTGATGAAAGTACCCAGGTAGATGACAGTGGTATGCTCTTCAACTGCATAAGCCTTTTGATGTTCCTCTCATTTCTCTCCCTCAAGTTGATGAAAAATTTATTAGTGTGTAACTGTGGAAATAAGCATATGCATGGAAACCTTATAAACAACTTTCCACTTTACATAGCACAAAGTACTGATAAACTCTGTAAGACCTTCACTTACCAGGGTTTCTCTGAAGCTGACGTTTCTCAGAGAAGCGTCTGCCTAATTCCATCTTTATTTAAAAAAAAATGACACTGAGCTCAGCAAAGAATGCTCTGTCAAATCTCTGCTTTAGAGTTCATTTCCTGCCCAGCATCCAGTGTCTTACTGTGAGGGACCAGGACCAACCAACTTCACACTAGGAACTTAAAATCATGGATTCAAGCATGGGTGTAAGCAAAGGTATTTCATGCTTCTGTGATTTGACTGGTCTTTCCTCGTTACAGGAAGAAGTAAAAAGGGCTGAGGTGGTGGCAGGTTGTGCAGATCAAAGGGATGCAGCTTTTCTTATCCAACTGTCTTGTGCCAAGGAATATATATATTTTCCCTTTAAATTGTAAAGCAGGTCAGGCAGTGATAAGCCATGAATTGTTATATCATTATATATAATCTTTTACAAATTTGTTTAGGAGTGCTTTTGTAATGGGATCTAGACAATTCTGTTTCTGCTGTATGGAATTTTCCTTAGTCCAAACTCCCACAAAGAGAAATTCATAGGGAGCTGAGTTCAAAGCAAAGTAGAGACAGAACCTCTGCACCTGAAAGCTATGCCAACATGAGTCAAATTTAAAACTGAAAACGTCAGTTTGTTCCCAGCCTTTTGGGAGGAACGAATCTTGTAATTAACAGGAAAAGCTTAAAAATCCAAGGTGTCATCTTGTAGCAGCATGTGGGAGAATAAAGTACAACAGTGCAGGCAGTCTGAGAAGAAGAGCTACTGGTAGATGAAGAGGCAGATAGTTTCAAATGCCACTAAAAACCAATCTATCTCTATTAATTTTCTGCTGTAGCAAACTGATGTGTTGGAGCTTTTATTCTAAAGTATCCTCACTGGCTCAGAACCCATAGAACAAACTTCCTTTCACCCTCTATTGTAAAGCAAGTGCTACTCCATAAAGATATTTGATGGCTAATGAGCATTTTACAGCAAGACTTTAAAGTTTATACTGTGAGATGAAAAAAAAATCCACATTCAGTTACAGTGGGAGGATTTATGTTGGCAGAAGAGAATTACCAGTTTGGCCACTTCCAGTCTGCCGTAATTGCTTGCATATTTGTAAATAGTGCTTTGGGATTTTTAGCGGCCACAGGCAATCAGGATTTTAGCTTTACACCTCATGGTACAAGACAGGTATGTAGCACCACAGAACTGACCCCCGTGCAGAACTGCCTGGTTTAAAGGAAAAAAAGTGTTGCACAGGATCATTATCAATCTTTCAAATGCCAGCAGCATGGACATGTGCCTTGGCAGTCTCCCACCCAAGAGCTGACGTGGCCCAATGCTGCTTTTTAATAGTCAAATCTAATGGGGTCAGCATGGCAGAGCACAGACAGTCTGACAGGCATGGGCAACTCAGTTTATTCATTGATGGTCTTCAGCCTCTGAGACTTCTGAGTTCTGTTTGGAAGGGAAAAGATGAAATCTGTAAACAGTCACATGGCATCAGGAAAGCAGAGGGACCTTCTTCCTTTTCTGTCTCGCCTCCGAGAGGACTGCCATTCTTTCCTTATATTTAAATTAACAGCAGTCAGGCATGAATGCACATGTATGTGTAGGAAGGAGTGGGGTTTATTATATCGTCACTTACAATCATGTTTTGATGTTGGTTTCTCCTTTCTGAAAGGTGTTTATGTCGGCATGCTCATAATGGCCACACTACCATTACTATAGAAAAAAGGTATTTCTAGCTTTTAAAAACAGTTATTTCTAGTTGTTGGAAGGCTCTAGTCTAATAACTCCTGTTGTCCTACATTTCCCACCATCTTAGTGCATTGTGTCAGCTGTCTCTTATCAAAATCTCTGTATCTTGTGACAGTAATTTTTGTTTGCCTGCACCAATACAGTAAAATACTCCAGACTCCTGTTTTGCAACATCTTTTCCCCTTATTTTCAAGCTGATTTTGGACTTAGTTTTAAGGTATTAGACTGCAATGAAAGGGAGCAGGGTGGGTAATCTATGCATCTGGTATTCCATTACTTGACAAAAAAATAGGCAATCCACTTTAGCAATTGTGAGAACTGTTTTGGAAGGTCTATAAACTAACCATCTTCCTATCCATTAATTCGTTTCTGCTTCTGAGACTTACACAGTATACTTAACCACTTCTAGATTGAGATTACCTATTCAGCTACTCACTGTCCTATGATAGCCACTCAAGGTCACCTATAGGTCATTATGCGCTTGTGACCAGAGTTCCACCCTCTAATGTACCTAGTACTGCTTTAAAGGCAGCGGTTGGGAAACAAACGTCTTCTCTCCCGGTCTTTGTAAATTTTCAGGTGAATGAAAGTTCAAGATGCAGAGGCATCATCCAGAATAATCTCTCTCACTAAGCCATGTTTATGACTTGCACTTCTGTGAATACTCTGTCTCTGCTTTAGTCTTTCATTCATTTACTAGTACAAAATTATGAAGAGGAGAATATGTACCTTGAGGTGTCTTCCTAAAACATCAGATTTTTACAGACTTGGGTCAAAGGAATGTTTCAGGTGGAGACTATGCAAATGCCCACTTGAGAGTGTGAACCTGAATCCATACCAGTGGTGGTCTGTGTCAGACTTAGGCAAGCAGAGAACAAAGCGCTACGTTGCTGAAAACTGAGCCTTACTGATCTATGTTTGATATTATCTTGGGCCTTTCAGCTGCAGCATTGCTTCTGAACATCTCTAATAAATTCAATGAGCTAGAAATTTATGCAGGTGTTTGTCCATCAGGTGTGGATCGGGGTTTTGAATTATAGCCTGATCTGACAGAATGGCATATTAAACCATGATGTGAAATGTTCCCATTTGCGTGTCCTCAGACAAGCTGATGATTCCAAGAAGCATACATGGACCACGAAGGGATTTCATCAAGCCCATTTCATTAAATGGTAATGATAATGTATTTCAGTGGAATTCTATTTTCTACATTCCGGTTGATGTTAAGGAGGCCTTCATGCAAAATACTCTTGCTTAGATGTCATAACATTTGAAACATGGGGAATATATGTTAGAATAATTCAGTCAAAAACTGACCAGGGTGACTCATAGGGATCATTGAACAGAGTACTGACCAGCTACTGAGAGCATATGTATTTCATTTGGTAAACAGTGTTTGATTATGAATGAATTGTGATAATTCAGACAATTATTTCAATAATTTTGTCTAGTTAACAGTAACAGTAGACATACTGTTTGCTAAATGTAATAACTGAAATTACAGTTGCTATTCAGACTACATTCATCATAATACTTATTAGTGTCTGCCCTTCCTATATCTGTGGGCTCTTGAATGTTCTGCTCATCCTAAGTGTTGTCATTTCTGCTGGTATTACAGAAAAAAATTGAAATGTAGGCAGTTGTCAATGACAGAAATGTCTTCTGTCTTTTCCACTTTCTGCTTCTTGAAAACAATCAGTTCTGCATGTACAGTCTGAAACAAGGGAATTTAGCCATGTGACTCCCCCTTTAACTCAGCGAAAGTTAGTAGGTAATTCTTAATTTGAGGGCACAGTATTAACTCCTCATTGACAAGAGTAAGCATTAGTCACATAGTTCCCTTGGCTTCATTGCAAGTGCTCCTGAAACTTCTTACTCATGTGAAATACAGGATTTAAAATCAAATTGGTAATATTGTGGAAAGTTAATTTCAGTAATTTAAAGGATACCACTAACCATGAGTTAGCCACCTGGATACAGGACACCAGTTTATCTATGAAATGGTTCTTGATGTTCAAAACCACTCTGTGCCCAGCACTTAACAAATACAGGAAGTATTATGAACACAAAGTGAATAGCTTTGGTGGTTTTGATCTCCAGAGAGGATCTCCTTGGCGTAAGATAGTTCTTGTAACCAGATGGAAGTATTTTATGTGGTACTCATTTTGAACTCCCAGTTCACACACTGATGGTCTGCACACTCTGGGCTGAGATCTGATTGATTATGCCAGGATTAATTGGGTTTTACTCTCCTAAAAATGTCACAGGTATGCCAGCTGTGAGAAAAGTTGTGTTTGACCCCGTCTGTTTCATTGTCTGCTCCCGCTCCCTACCAAATCTAAATTGTGTAGGGGCAGATACTAGTACTGTCTTCAGCAACCTTTATTATAGACAGCTGTCAATGGCAGATGAATGCTTTGGCTGTGCCTCTATCCTTTCAGTGAAGGAAGGAGTAAGTGTATAATAATGAGGATTTATCTTGTTATATGAGTATACTGACACAGAATTATAACATCCGTATGTGGGCCACTGACAGTCCCCATGTCTCCCAGTTTATTCAATTTTCTCTAGGCCAAATTTATTGCTCTCATAATTAAGTCCAATCCTGAGGACTTAATGGAGTTGCATGTTTTGAAAGTAGCAGGAAATATGGCTCTTTCCTAGCGAGGAGCCTGCGCAGTGTCTGCTCTGGTCTGCCCGGGGTGTAACTCTACCCGTTCTGAACAAAGGGTGGGTGACACAGGGCATAGCTTTAGAAGAAACTCCAAATTGGTCATTTTTATCATTTGTTCCATCTCATGTTAGGAATGCCTGAGAGACCTTTTGTTTGCAGTAAGGCTTACACCCCTAGTTGCTAAATGGGATCGCGTTAATCATGGGTGACACCAAGAAATAACAGGCGTACATTGCTTCCAGGTAGAGGCAGATCAGGCAGAAGGTGAAACTTTCCAATGGTGAGGGCAGTGAAGCGTTGGGGTTGGTTGCCTGGGGAGCTTCTGCGATTTCCATTTCTGGAGGATTTGGAGAACCTGCAGGGAATGAACTCACCTGCTAGGAATGACTGAACCATGGCGATTCCTGCCTTAGGGTTGGGGCATGTACTAAATCACCTCCTGAGGTCTGTTCCAGTCCAGTTTTCTGCAATTCTGTAGTCAGTGGTGAGCTGACACCACTCTGATATGACAGAATAAATACAAGTCCAGTTTTTTTCTTTGCCTGGTACAATAAAAATGCTGCTGATCTGTGGGTTCACATGATTCTCATCCTCCTTCAACTTCACAGGCTCCAAGCAGGAACCAAGTTCACTATTTCTTGCCCAACAAGCATGTTAGTTCATTACCTCCATAATTATTTTGGTCCACAATTAATATATTTTAAAAAAGGTAAAGAATTCTTCTAAGTATCATATCCCTTAAAGCGTGTTTGGCTGTAACAGATGCTAAACCATTTTTGACTATATGCAACATTACATTGATTGTAATTGCTGTGGAAAACATTTCATTCATGCATTTTTAAGCAAAATAGTTACAATTTCAAATTGTAGGCATTTATTCACCTTAGGTAGTTAATTTTTAGTTCCCACTTGGGTGTCTTAGGAAATAGAGAAAAAGATAAAATTAGCCTTCAGTTTTGTCTCTTGTCTCTTTCCCCTCTTCTGAGAACAGAGAGAGATTTTTCCAGAGTCCACTCAAGTAAATAGAAACGTTCTTGTCCTTATAATAGGCTTTGGATCAGGTCCACCTGTAAAGGTAGTCCCCTTTTTTCCCCCCCCATACACTTGAATGAATTCATGATATATATTTAATGATAGCAGTATTCTTTATAAGAAGTCCTTTTAATTCTCTATGTAAGAAAGTGTTCTGTGATGTGGCTACCTGATTTTATTGAAACTCACGTCAGGAAAAAAAAATTATTGCCTTCCCTGTCAAAACTGACAGTAATTGCGAGGCCAAATATATTGCTGTGATTGACTTGTAAAACTAAATCTGTAATATTTCAAGTTTGTAAGTTGACTTGTGCAGCTCTCAGGAAATATAACCCAGTATTTTCTTTGCAAACTGACATCTCTTTATCAATTTCTTTTATGATCTTTGTTTTTATTTGTGAGAGCAGGGAGTATACAGCATTTATATAGATGTACTGGATGGCATTTAATGAGTCCACTTCTGGGGAAAAGTAGCTTAACAGTAGCTAAAGGAAAGCGAGGAAGTTTTAAGTACAGGTACCTCTTATGTGCTTCTTGTTGTGCGTAATCTTTCAGCAATAAATACTGCATATTGATTACTTAATTGTAATGGAAACATACTTGGACAGGAGCAACATTATAGCCTATTTACTGTCTTAATTTTTAAAGAGATTTTAAATTTTAAAATGGGTACTTCACTAAATGCAGCAGAGTGCTCTTCTGTGCATAACTTGATGTAGAAGGACTTGATCATCAAGGCTGCATTGCTGGGAACTCTTTCCATTTCAGCTGCCTTCCTTTCTCTTACCTTTGTAAAACCAGAAAAATCTGTAGTTGGTGTTTAGCGTCTATTTGCATGTATGAAATTCACTCCGGATCTAAAAAATCACTGTAAACTGATCAGTGAAGAAGGCTCCAAATAGAGTTCTGTAGAGAATAAGTATAAAAGTTTCACTTATTTGCCTAAAAAAAAAAAAAATCAAACCTGTGCAATAGTTTCCAGGTTAATAATGAATATTTCTGAGGAATTGTAGTAAAAAGTGATCCTTCTTTGGCTGAAGGAAAAAAAAAAAGGACCTACATATCAAATAATGCATAAACCAAATGCTGACTTAAAGACTTCCTAAAGGTCAACTAATAGCACTACCTGAAAAATAAAGTAAAAAAGGAAGATATATCTTAAATATCATGTAGTCATTTAGCTGGAGTGTTAAAAAAATAAATACAAGTGTTGAAGCAATATATATTAACAGCCTCAAAGAGGAACTTGGAAGTGGCATCCACAATGTTGTATATTGTTTCAAATGTACAATACCAGATTGTTCTGGAACAGAAAAGATGAAGTTTCCTTTACAGGAGAAAATATTCTGCATTTTACTTGATCATTTCCAATCTGTTGGGTACTTGGATGATATTGCTGTTGGGCTTTTAATTTTTCTTTCTGTTTTGGTTTTTTTTTTAATTTTTTAAAAATTTTTTGCTTATTTTTAATTATTTTAAATTTTGTTTTAAATCCAAACCAGTGAAGCAAAGCCTGGGAAGTAATAATTTCTTTGAATCTTAATGCAGTCTGTCTTCTTAATGAGCCTACTGCACTGCCCTGAAAACAGCCCTTTACAAATAAACATGCTGGAAGTGATTTAGCCACAATGTCCAGACTGTGTAAACATCTAATTATTACAATAAAATTGTCAATAAATATACATTACTGCTCCCTTTTCAAATGTTAACCAACTTTCTCTTTGCTTGATAAAAAGGTATAAATTGTATTTTTATGTCTCGGCGGGTTTTGTTTTCATTACCCTGCTTGCTGCTCTTCAGACAAAAGAACACAGCCTAATGTCTGAGTTATTCCTGGATGGTGAAAACTCCTACAGTTTTTTATTAACATCAAATGTGATGTTACTTTTCACAGCAAAATGAACTCGAAGCTTTCACAATCTGATGTTTAGTCATGACATCTTCCCCCCCCCCCCAAAAAAAAGAAGCTATAAAATCTCTTATTGCGGTGGCTGTAACTATGGGATAGGCACACCATTATAACCTGCTTATTAGAGGGAGGAGAGGACATAATGCTGCTTTAGAACCGAGAGAGGAGATAGGAAACCACAGTAGTTTCCTCAAAAATATGAAGATCTGCTTTCCGAATTATGGCACCGTGTTGACCATAAATACGGCATCAGCTGCCCCCCCCTCCCCCCCCAATATGTAGCCTCTTTTCACAT
>NC_087549.1:121796901-121886901 GCF_036250125.1 Pseudopipra pipra
TCAAAATGGAGTTTCTTACGCTGTCCTTGGGCTTGAGCAATGTTGCTGATTGGCCAGCTGTTATTTTCTAACACCGGATGGCCGGAGTCCAAGGAATCATGATGACCTCAGTGATCTGGTGTGGTTTGTGGCTGCAAGGTCTGCAGGGGGGTGGCAGTCTGCCAGCTGCCTGTACATCATTTGCAGGTTGCTGTTTCTGACTGGTGTTTGTTATTGTAAATGAGGGACACTGCCTATAACTCATCTTTAAGTCTCACCTCGCGAGTGTCGGAAGAGCTGTGGGTACGTGCTCGTGCACATAAAGGAATCCCCATAGGTACGTGCCCATCTCTATGCTCACCTGCAAAGTGCTTGTCACCGCCCTGACTTACCTCAGTGTGATTGATGATAATTAGGTTTCAGCTGCCTTCTGATGCAGAAATACACACCACCACAGCTTGGCCAGATCTGCCTCCACAGTTGTGCCTCTGAAAGGCTATCGATTCAACACTTCTACATTTTTTAAAGGTCATGGCAATAATTCCGCCTGAATTGTGCTAAGTGAAAATAGTTTGCAGAGGTAATATGCTTCCTGCTCAGTTCCAGTGTAAACAAAAGCCAGTGTTTTTTATTACTGGTTTTAGTATATTTTAGTTACATTTCTTTGCCTTGCTCTCACATTGTATCAATGAACATTTTGTAAAGTTGTGAGGCAAGTGACCTTCAGCATTATATGACTCTTGGTTCTGTGCAGAGATATTTTATTTTTCTATTATGTAAGATGTGCTGGAAGCGCTTATAATACGGTGCTCACATTAAACATTAAAAACTTAAGATTAAAAATTACCCTTTTCCTCTAGTCCTGTCATATATCTGTCCACTTTAATAAGACAAACATATCTACAACTCTATAATCATGGTATTAAATGTGCTTACTTTTTGTAAAATATCATAGTTACACAAACAGCCTTCCCTGGCTTGACTGAGAACAGATTGTACCCAACAATTCGTTTGACTAACAGGCAATATAATGCAATGAGTTAACTTATTAGCATACATAGTTACTGCAGCCCAAGTGCCTTAGAAAGATGACAGAAAGCTATAGATGCTATGGCATAAATTATTTCAATAGCTGTGCTACAATTAGTGGCTTTGTATTCTGTCTGGTTCCCATCTATAACGCAGCTGATGCCTTTGAGAAAGCACGCAGGATCACCCTCGAGGAAAAAAGGCAACGCAGAAAGAACCGTGTATTGCAGAATACACCATCTAAGGAGTCTTTCTGCTGTGCCTTTTGCAATCGGATATGTCTGTCACGGATTGGCCTCATAAGCCACCAGCGCGCCTGTAGCAAATGTGGATAGAGCCTTCCCAAATCTTCGTTCGCGAAGCCCAGCCATGATGATGTCTGGTTTATGGGACTTACAACCAGGGCTAAACTCAAGGAGAAAGAGAAGGTGAGATTTTATGCACAGAATGAGCCTTCCTATCTTCCTGTAGTTTTTTCCCCAAATACTTCCTTTGCTTTAAATTATTTTACTCTGTCAATCATGTGTATGTCAACAGAGATCTTAGATTTTCTACCGGTCCAGCTTTACGTGTCTGCGTGGAGCTACTGAAGAACAGAGCTTAACGTTCCTACCCTACACCATGGGCTTTGCCAGGGTGATGTCCTGTGTTCGAGCATACATGGCAAAGGATTGTCTTCCTGATTATCTTTAGCATTAATGGTAAGTGATATATGCAGAGATAGAAGCTTAAATGTACTATGTTCCCATGTGCCTCTACTCAATCCCACTACAGTTGCCATAATTCACTTTACAATTGATTGCTAATTTACTTTAATACACATGTCTGTAGCTAGTGGAGCCGATAAGTAGTGAGAAAGTATGTGATAGGCTATCTAACCTTCTTCATATAGATGAAACACTATAGAGCTGAAATCCACTCATGCTCCCTGAACACAATGCTGTATTCTGGTTTTCTATTCATGGTGTTGTAAATTTGTCAGCCTAATGGGACATTTTGTAAGACATTTTCCTTTTTAAGTGGTTTAATGGGAATAGATATTACATTGACCCAAAATCTATCCTAACATTTCATACTGTGGAGTCTGTAATTGTGTAGTTAGCTGCATAGGAGTTAAGTGGTGTTTTGTTCTTCCCTTCATTTTAAGCTGAGTTTTGCCAGCCTGATACTTAGCCTACTGTTTACATATGAAATAAAATCAGTATGGAGTTTGGTCACTGAGTTCCGAGGTCATACTGTATTTTCATAGTGGGGGTGGTAAGAAGGCAGAGCACATAGCCAAATTTTATCTTCTTTCTTTCTTTCCTTGAAGTGGAAGGGCTGTGGCAATGGGTATGAAATAGGATAGACCCAATGTCTATCAAGCCACTAGCGTGCTTTTTGACAAGTGAGACCCTGACAGAATGAGATCCATGCAGACATCCAGTGATACTTCCCTAAAATTCCCTGGCAGCCACTAATTTTCAGGTCAAGTGCTTCTTAAGCAGAAGCGATGTTTCTATATTTAGTACCACTGATGGATTTTTCTTCCCTGGAAGGATAAAGTGAACTCAGTTACTCAGTATGATGGGTGGGAAACTTTGGAAGCAGTTCACAGTGTGAACATTCATGATCAATCTTATGAGCATTTAAATGTTGGAGATGTGAGTCAAACAAGGCTGATCTTAGGTTTGGTGTGGCCACAGCCATACGCCAGCCAGGAAAAATTGTGTTTAAAGGCCAAGAGGCAGATGGGTACCTGACAAAAATGCCCGGTCAATAAAAATCTTTCTCTAAGAGAGGTGTGTAAATGCTGAAGTGCAGTCAGGTTCTGAAATATGCCTATGCTGAAGTGAATTGTGATGTGAAGAACATCTGCCTTGCACATAACCATGGTTATGACACGTTATAGGTTGGCATTTTTGCTGCGGCTCAAATAAGGGTTAGTTCTGATTTCTCCATCCTCACAGTATCATTTCTGATTTAGGAAGACTACCATTTTCCCTAGAACTTTTTAAAGCAGTAAAATTTAAATACTCTGGGAAATTCTGAATTAAGGGCCATGGCACAAGATGGAGACTTGTAAAATCAGTAAACTCGAGGTCCTTACAAAGGACCTAAAAAACCCCATCCACAGAACAAACTCCTTGAGAGTGCAGAGAGTCACAGAAACCCCCTGAATCATGAAATGCTTTTGAAATGCTTTTTGTTACCCTAACTGGTCATGTCCCACTTAGAAGCCCAGCATCAACAGTGTAGAGCTCAGACACCGCACCCACAGCTCTCTCAACACGTATTGATCTGTGCTGCCACAGCTCAGTGCTTACAGTCCAGGCTTTTCCCTGCCCCTTTGTGTTAAGTCATGTGCTAGGTTTCCTTTAAGAACTGCATTTATTCCAACAAAAGCTATCAATCTGTGACATTGTTTATAACAGGGAGAAAAAATCAGCATCAGAAATCTTTCCTTTCCTATATATACCATGTATAACCTTTGAGATTTATCATGGCTTGGATTTCTCCAAGGGTTGACAATAAGATGACCGAATAAGCTGTCTGCTGGTTTCTTTTTTGTTTTGTTTATTGGTTCCCTGTGTATGAAAAGGCTCTATAAATAATAATCACCGATACAGGCTAGTACAATAGTTAGACACTTAACCTCTGGGCTATAGCCATCTTTTGAAGTGGTGTTTTCCTCTCTGCCTAACAGGGGGGCACTGGTGCTGCTGGAAGAAAGAAGTCAGAAGTTTAGAGCATGTTGGTTGGGTACTTGGTGAACTTCTGCTGCAGGGAAATGTCAAGGTCAGAACATGATTGAAGAACCTTCTTCCTCTCTTGAAGTCACTGTTCCTGTATGATATTGTTTTCCACTGTAGAAGGTTCTCTTAAAAATGAGGTTGAGATCCCTAAAGAAATTGCTTCAATCAGCAACAGTGCTTAATGACTGTTAATGGGAAGTGGAGATAGGATAGTAAGTGTTACTTTGATTAATAAGAGAACTGCAGAGAATTTAAATTGTGCCACTGATGGATTATTTTCTTCAAGCTTGATAAGCGCTTCTCATTTGTTCTTAAATTTGGTCAATACTGTTAAAGACAGCAAAATGAAGTATAATTAATTCTATTACTGCTACTCAGACCCAGAGTTACTGGGAAACAGATTGCGATGCAGACAACAATGTTAGGTAACACTTCTGACAGGTTTATCATATGAGGACCCATCAGTCCCCAAAAGTAGACAACCTATTCCACTCCATGTTTAGAAACTGCCCAGCACCGACTGCCTTTCTAAGCATGTGTCAGTCTATTTGAATCAGCCATAGAAATATTTGCAGTAAAGAAAGCAGATGATTCTGAAGTACGTGGACAAAGAAAACAGTTCCAGTTTGTCCCTGACCTGAGACATGGGGATGTTGTCTTTGGATTTTGCATATATCACTACAGGTACTGAGTTTGCAGTTTACATAACTAGCTTTTTAGCTTTTTTTTTTCTTTCATTATTGTGGTATTAGGCCCTGTGAAAATTTGAGATATTGGAGGGCTTTGGAGGAAGGGGTGAGATGAGATTTTTCCACTCCAAGATAATATAACATTTAATTTGCAGACCCCATGTCTTGTTAAACTAACCCCTCCACACACTATTAGGATCCAGTGCAGTGACTGAGACATTATCACAATGCTATTTTCCCAAAGATATTTTCTGTTTCATAATTATGTGTGTTTCTTACCAGTCTTGAAGTTCAGCATGTGTATACCCTATGGATTAATATGGCTTGCACAATAAAAAATCATTATATCAGCACCTAAACACTACAGTCAGACCCTAGTTTTGTTAGGGATTGGCAAACATTATAGTCTTCCCTCAGAAAAGCTCCCACACATGTTGAAAGGCTGTCCTGAAGGGAAGTTTTTCTTCCCTTGGAGCCGCAAGTCACTGACATCTGCAGAGGTCTCTAGTCACGTGCGTTTGCACATCTCGCATCTCCTGGCACAGTGGGACGTGATCCTACTGAGGATGGGAAGTGTTGATTCAATAGAGGTATTTCATGAGAAAGTGGCATAGAATTTGTGCTGGTGTACATATAAGTTATCCTTATGCATGAAACCTATTTGCATAATGCAAAAAGTAGGAAAAATATACTGAGAAAAGCAGTTTATTCAGAGACCTTTGTGTCACTTCTGAAATCAGATTTTAGCAAAAGGTGATCAGCAGCTCATCCATACTGCTGTCTCGGAAGAAATCCAGGCTATGTGCAAAGGGATAGGGAAAATGTTCTGTGCTTTCATTAGCAGTAGCTGCAATTACTGCTTAATTTAACAGACTCTGCCTACTTCAAAGTCCATGCTTCTCCAGTTCTGACTGCAGAAAGTCATTGTGTGAGTTATTTCAAATTAATTTGAAACCAGAGTGTGTTGGCTAATAGTATAGTTATAAAATCAGTGAAGGTCTAATTCTGTTATTAAAAATGTAAAGCTTATGTATTATGAATAAAGAGTTCATTCTCTTCCAAGGATATTCCATAAACATAATTTCTAAAAGTATTGCAAACACAGAAAATATATTTCAGGCATGAATTTAGGGGCAATGATCTGTATTCTAGAGTGCAAAAATACATTAAAAGCCTCGGGTGGAAGGTCATGTTTAAAACTTAGACGCAGAGAACAAAAACCAGTGACAATTCCTTTGCCTCCGAAAGTCCGTGTTTATAGCTCTGCTGACATTTTGAGAAGCAAAGGGAGCAACTGGAACATCTTTCATTCCCTTGACTTGTTTGCAAATGCTTGAGGGTGGCTCATAGGGAATGTGGTGGCCTGACTCAATCATTCCTTCATTGATACTTTCTTGCAGATATCCAGGGTAAACACTGAACCTAATTACTGGGCACCCTTTATTTCTACAGGAAAGAATGTCAAAGATGTCATAATCCTGGCAAGTAAAAGGTGGCACCTGGTGTATAAAAAACAGCAGTGTCAGACTACTGATGGTCTTTCCTCTTAAGGCAGCTACAGAGTGGTGTATGTGCATCTAGTAGCACAGTGCATTTACGCAGGTTTTAAGGAGAGTGCAGTTAATTCCAACCAGAAGCCTTGTGCATCATTCCTCTTTTTACAGAGGAGCATTTGTCTAGGTGGACCTGCAACTTTTTGAAAGATGACAACTGGCATCGTATATTGCCTCTAATGCACCAAAGAAAAAGAAACTTTAAATTTTAGTTATAATCTCTGTTGAACTAACTAGAGATTTGAAGGCCAAATAAACCTTTCTCCATTCCAAATTTTTCTGTTATTCCATTCCAGTGTCTGTCATCTTGATACAGAACCCCACCTATGTTTGTAGGTGTGTATATTTGTTTGTTGCCATTGTTTTATTATACAGCACAATGGAAATTCTCCTGGATAACCTGTTTGCAATGTTGATTCATGGTGGAAGAAAGGTAGGTCCTACATTCCCCTTTACAATAACTATCCTCCAGAATTAAGGGCTATATATTGAAGGATTGTGTTACTGTAAATGTACTTTTCTGAAGGTACTTTAATAGTGTCTGGTTTGTCATAAGCTAAGGTTTGATAATGAAAAGGAGCTCCACATATACTGAGAGCCCTGATTTAGAGAAGAGTACTGTTTGTTACAGTTATGTGGGTACTTGCCTATCGTATAAGTTTATGAAATCATATAAAATTTCAGTTTACACCATATTATTCTACAAAAGATGGAGCTCACAAAACTAATAAGTATGTCAGTTTCTTTAGTATAGGAATTGTATTATTGGTTGTGTTAAAGCTGCCATTTTCAGAAGCAAGAGTATTTATGCTAGAATAGTAATTTCCTGTCTCATAGTTAAGTTTTGTGGAAGTTAGTTACAGATTGAAATAAAATGAATATGGTATAAAAGTTAGTAAAATGCCAATATAATGTTATATATTGTTGGGATGGGGAGAATGTATGTATGTCTTTATATAGTACATACATCAATACTCATATTTGAATCTCTGTTCATTATGAATATCATTTTTTTGGAAATGGAGTGACACTGTCCTGATCCATTGTGTTTGGGCCTTGTTCTGTTGCAGGGAGATGAAGTTACTTGGTTTTAGGCCTTGTTTTCCCTCATACTTCTAATTTCCATAATGTATTATGATGGCTTTCATAATGTTTGCAGGGTCAAGGTGCAAAGTCAGCCAAAGTTCATTTTTCCCATGGTATCAGATCTTACCCTTTATTTATACTCTTCTGACAGTTCTCAGTTAAACGAAGCTGATGGTATCCCACTTTGTTTTCTGTTGTTTCACCCTACCTATGCTTTAGGAGATGATAGCTTGTTTCTTCTTAGCATGTCAGAAAATACTCAGGATGTGCCTGAAGATTATAACTGTATTTCATATTGCTCAGTGGACTGTTTTTTGGAGGTGGAGTTGTAATTCTAGGCTTTGCATTGTGAGGAGGAAAATGTTTTTATTTCTTTTTTGCCAGGTGGCCAATCTGACTTTCAACTTTTCCTGCCTGCTCCTTGCTAGCTTCTATTGTTGTTATATTTTACCATCATAGACTTGACAGGAATATCCCTTTGGTACAGTTAGTGAGGTGAGTGGTACTGTCCTGCAAATGCATAGTCAAGAGCTAAGAACGAAGTAAAGCATCCTTTTTTGAGAAAAAATAAATAAACAGAGATGGGGACAGTTCATGAAGAGCGTGTTTGGAAATGCTTCTTTTGAGGTTGGGGAGAGCTGGACTGGATTTGGATGGAGCAAAGGGTTGTCAGGAGTCTTGGAGAAGATGATTTTCTTTACTTAAACTGCTTTCAGCAGAGTTGGGTTGGAGCCCTGGCCCCAGATGAGATGACAGAGAAGGAAAAGCCGTGAAGAAAATATGGTCAAAATTCCAAGAGCAGTTGGGTGGTTTTGGTGTCTCACAGCCAGAATTCAGCAGGTAGGAGGAACTACAGAGTTCCTCTCTGCCTCCTGCTGGCTCATGTGTGCAGCTCTCTCTTGCTGGTCCTTTGTTTTGCCTTGTTCTGGCAACGCCATCCCTTATTTGTAGGAAAACTGGGATTTTGTGTCAATGCTCCTGAAGGTTTTACCCTTGAAGTCCTGCAGACATCCAGAGTACAAATTATCACTGTGAGCATCAGGAAGAAAACTGAAGAGGGCACAGAAATCCCTGTCTTTTGGATGTTGCATAGTCACTCTTGGCTGGAGAGAGAACTATTTTCTTTCTGCTTTATTGCCAGTCCTGCCCTTAGATAGCTGTGTATCATATTCACAGTCACAATGTAAGACATTCAAGCCTTGTAACACTTTTAAACTAATGAGGGTGCAGTGGATTAGTTCGGGATACATCACACAGTTTCTAAAGGGCTTTAGTGTGTAGTTTAATGCTTGTGCTTCATAAGAAATGTATCTCTTTGAATAGCCTGACCATAGCTCACCACCGTTTTGGATCAGGGTTGAGAATGTTATCATGATTGGCTTGCTAGGTGAAAGGCTTTTCTATTTAGCTTTTAATAGAGCAAAAGTGACTCTAAATTTGTTAATATTCTTTAGGTTATATAGGACAAATTACAGATAAGTGAATAAGTAATGAAATTTGTAATGAGAATTTCTCAAGTATGAAATGTTGGCACAAATTAATTGTGGGATTTTACAGCTATTATAGTTTATACCATAAATGCAAAAATGACTAGGGCTTTTTAATTACAGCAGGAACACACTAAATTTTTATGGAGTGCCATTTTGTTAAAGAGGTACTTTAAGCATTAAGAGCAAATGCCATCCGTAACAGTGAGCCCAAATATCTGTCCCACATCAAATAAATATGCTATTGCTATGAAATTGTCCCTCAGATACTGTAACTGACACAAAGACTAATGAGAAGTCTCTTTGCACACCTTCAGTTTACTGTGTCTTTTTCTCATGGTCATTCTTTTTCTTAATTACTGTGTGTTTGCAAAGGGTCAGAACAAATCCCTTGGAAAAATATGCAGGGGTTTTTAACTTCCTTTTTAAAGCAGCACTGTGAATAGCAAAATGTCGGTGTCTCAGTAGAAGTTAATATTATTGTGGAGGGGAGGAGGGAGGATGGCTGGATGCTAATTCTTATTAAATATTTGATGTGTAGAGAAATCTAATATAGTGGAAACTCAAAGAAATCTCATTACTTGGTGGAACACATTGCATACTAAGATAGAGATGACTCAGACTCAAAAACTAACAGGCAGATTTAGTAGGGAAGCACATCTGAAGGAATGTCCTCTTGTTCTTTTCTGTTAAAATAAGAAATCTACATATCATCTGCTATCTTGCTTATCTAGATGTTTCTCAGAGCCAAGAATATGTTTTTAAAATGTCCTTGCATACTGTATTCCTCCCTGGTGATGCTTTAAGATTTCCCCCTCCTCTTCTCATGCTGCTGCTCTCACAGCTGGCTGGCTGGACAGCAGTGGGTGCCACAGATCCTCCTCTGCTTGCATGAACCTCCAAGGGTCCCCCTGAGCCTCTCCTTCCTCAACCAATAAATATGTTCCACTCTGAGGCTGATGGTTTTGCTTAAGCACACAAGACTGCGAACTCACGTCCTTTTTCAGTGCCTCTTCAAACACACACCGTGTCACAGGCTGCTTCCCCAGTTAAGGTCTCTAATCCATCACTCACAATTCCTTAAGGGGATTAATTAATTTTAAAAATGGTTGTGTTTCTAGGTATGCTAAATGTCCTCCCTCAAGGACAAATGCTCATCTCTCCATTTGCACATCTCTTGATTTGTCTTGTTGGGGTGGCTGGTATTACGCCTTGTATTATACAATCCCAAACCCTTGCTTGGGAGGAATTTTAGATGAACTGATCATCAGAGAGCTTGCTCATAATTAGCTGGTATCCTTTTCTTGAAGGTGAGGCTCACTGTAGTGGAGGCAGCATGCAAATATGCTGCTGTTGCAGCCAGAGGTAGGTAAGAAAGCTCAGAGAAAATATGTTCTGGCAGGGCACTGAGCTGGGACTTAGTAGTGCTGGGTTTCATCTTCAGCTCTGGTACTGTTGGACTAATGTGTCCTTTTTGACTTCACAATTCATTTCATTATCTGCAGGTTTTTAATGTAACCTGCTTTGTCAACTGCATTCCAAAATTATGATATAAACGGTGACATAAAGACTGGCTATCAGTGTGTTTCTGTCCCTGGGACACGTTCAGAATGAAGTTCTCTTGCATGTCTAGATGACCATGCTGCTCCTTCAGTGCTTGTTGGTTGCAGGCTGGCAGCTCCTAGCTGTAGTTGGAACACATTTCCTTTGCCAGATCAAGGCTTTAACCTGAGATTTTGCTCATCCTTGTCTCTTCTAGACTGAGAAATCTCTCACCAAGAAAATACTAAGTCCCACTTTTGCATTTGAATGCTTATTTCAGCATTGCCACTGGGGTGGGAATCTAAGGTAAATTTACATGTGTTTAACTTGGTGAAAATAGGGCAACATCTACCCTGCAAAAAAGGAGTGGGCATCTATGTCCTAATGCTCACAAAATTATGGAGATCTCTGTGTGATCCCTTTTGGTAGAGAAGAGTATTCCCATGCCTCTGTGGTCTACTAGCACATCCAGTCACCCCAAAGTTCATCAGTCTGCTGGTGCTGTGGCTTGACCAGTTGCACTGGGGCTGCACAGCCTTTTTTTGCCCACTGCTCCTGGTTCTACAGCCCATCTCTGTGAATTGTGCAGGACCTACAGTCTCTGCATGCTAATTAATCTTCCCATGCTAGTTCCACAGTGTGGAGTGGTTAAGTGCTGCCCATTCTGTTCTCCTACCTTATGCAGTCATTCCTGCATTCTTCTTTCAAGGCCTGGTGACAATCTCCCAGGCTTGCTTGTTTTGTGCTTGTGAAAACAGCTCAAGGTTATTTAGGTCTTACTCCTAAAGTTATTTGTCTGAAATTTTTTTCATCAGTATGTCAGTTTCCCTAACTGAAGTTCCTGCAACCCTTCCTCACTTTCCCTCTTTGTTCCTGGTTCCTTAACTTGAAAAAAAAAAAAAAGAGAAAACCATATCTAGTATTGATTATCTCTGATGTGGGTGTAAAGAAGGGCTGAGGTGTAAAGGATGGCTGAAGTTGCTGGAGCGGTGACTGATGCCTCTGACTGAATATGGTCTGGGCCAGCTGTACTGGGCAGCCAGGGGGGCTGTACATGCTTCAAATAAGTCCTCTCTGCTTTTCTGTGATGTGAGACATGTGATAGCACAATACAATAAGACCCTGAAACAATAGGGCTAGGTTTAATCTATCTGAATAACGTAAAGAAGCTAAGTGATAGGAAAACAACTAAACAAAAAGTCACACCTAGATTACATTTGTGTTTGCATTTTTATTGCTGTAAAAATGTAGCTCATCAGCCAACTCCTAAAGGATCTTGCTCCTTTACATATGAGTACAAGAGAAGAATACATGTTCTTGGCAAGTTACATTAAAATAGAAGGAAGACATGTTTGCTGAAATGCTCTCATTGTAAATGAAGAGCTTAATGTTTACACAAAAACCACTCTCGGAAAAAAGTAATTTTGCTAATGAGATATTCCCATATCTCATGGGGAGGTTTTCAGTGCTAAGACACTGTTTCAGATCCAGCACAGAGCTACAATAAAAAGCAAAAGCAACTATCTCAAAGGATTTAATGGCTGAGCTAGCTCTCCAGTAGCAGAGTCTGCACAGCACACCCACCACATAAGGTGGCAGTGATGCACAGTGTCAAAATGACCAGCGGTGCTGCATGAGCACCATGGAAATTAGGCACTATTAATGAAAGCCCAGGTTGTTGTGTATATATTTCTGCTTTCATATCTGAAGTAGCTCCCAGACTTATTGCTAATGAGGGAACTGACATGTCCCAGAGCCCTCTAATTGCCCAAGGATTTTCCTCAGGAGTCCTGGGATCACGCAGCTGATTATAGCAGACTAGACGGCCTACTATGTACCAGAGCCATCAGAGCTACAGTGGATAGGTCTGTTGACTTGCAGATATATTGCAATGCAGCGTGAGAGATTTTAAGCACAACAGTCCTAATCCCAAAGTGACTTGATTTGCTTGCTTTGGCTACCTTTGCCAACACAAAGCCTTGAAACTTTAACCTGAGATGTTTGATCAGACTGATCCCTTTCCCTGGCTAACTTTGGCTGGCCACATTTGAATGTTAAGGACTAAGTAGGCTTGACCATTTAGCAGTGAAGCTCCAGGACAGGCTTTGAGTGTATTGAAAAGGCAAACATTTGTTCTACTAGTGCCTTGCTGAACTGTTCCGTGGAGAACCCTCTCAACCCAGCTGCTGGTGCCTTTCATAGATACCAATTAAATTTTTATATGATGTTTTATAACCATAAATATACTCTACAGACTTGCACATAATTCCTCTGCTACTTTAACTGTTTTTCAAAGTCCTTTTCAGCAGGCTTATCTTTGTTTTGCTTGTGCTGATTAAAAGGCAAGATAGATTTTTAATAGGGTAAGTAGTACAGGGAGCACGCTTGACATAAAAGAAAGAGAAATGCAGACAAACCTTTGTTATCCAAGTTGAGTCAAAGAAATTGAATTAATTCAGCTAACAAAGGTTTCAAATAATTAATGGGATTTTCAGGCTACTGAATACATCAGGGACCCTGAGTTTGTTTTCAGCAAACAGGATTTTTGAATGATCAAACCTCTGATTGCAGGTAAGAAAAGAACATATGAGATGATCTTCTGCAAAAAAGCTAAAAGGCTAAAAATTGGAACTTGAAATTAAAGTTTTGTCTAGAAATGTTTCTGAGACTCAATAGGCCAAAGGTAGCCTGGAGGCAGTCAAAAAGAGCAGTGCCATCATTCTGGGCAGAACCCATCCTGAATGTACCAGCACAGTTGAATAGTTTCACGGAGATCCTGATTTTATGTAAAGACTTTCACTATTCCTTTTTTTTTTTTTTTTTTAATGCAGCTTATTCCTCTCTCTGGACTGCTTTTTTCCCCACAAATAACTCTTAATTGTTTGTTTTCCCTGCAAACAGTGAAGAGAGCCATATTGCACCATAAAAGTAGTGTCATGTGGGTTCTCATCTCATCAGCTCTCCATGACTGCTGAGTCATGCCTGAGTAGTTTTCAAGTGCTACCACAGTATTAGAAGACATTTTACAGAAGTCCTAATGATTTATTGGAAAGAGGGCACCTTTTCCCATATCACATAGGCCCTCTGGTTTTGAGGTTCATTGCTATGGATGGGAGGAGATGTGGAGCTGGTGGTGACCACCGAGGAGGACAGAGACTTGATGCATTGTTTTAGGAAGGATACAGGAGAATCCTTTCCCTGTCCATCACTGAAGGGTGGTCACAACATCTTACAAGGAGACTGCAGTGGCCTGGAGAAGCAAAGATGGTTGCGATGGTAAGAGCAGCTGCTATGTACAGATGAACTGTATCAGAGGAAAGAAATCATTGGTTCCAAAATGATAAAGTGGGCTTTAATTGTCCACATCCCAATGCCTAGGGGAGTACTGCCAGGGAAACTAGAACAGACGGAAATGCTGCTGACATTAGAATAATGTGCTGCATGTGAAACCACTGCAGAAATAGTTAAATGGTGCCTTTGCCAAGGCCGCAGAGTGACATGTTACTACACCATGGGGTGGATTAAAATATGCATTTTCTCCTAATTGAGCACAGCGGACTCAGCTGGAGGTCCTGTCAGGAGAAGAGGAATAATTTGTCACAGCTAGAAATGTATAACTTGACAGAGCATCTATTAGACAGTACAGTAAAAAATAAAGTAGGACTTGTGCAGATTTTCTTTATGCTCCAAACTGTTTGGTATAGGTACCCACATGCTGTAAAGTAAATTTCAAACTTGTTGGCAGTGGACCAACCTGGTTGTACCAGACTCACTACCCTCATGGCTATCATATCATCATGACAAGATGGTTAAAATTTTTCTGGTTAGAAAAGCCCCATAAACAGCAACCATTGTCTCCCCAGTGTATTTAACTGGGTAGAGCCAATAGAGCTCTATAACAGTTTCTTTCAGCACTCTTGGAGAAAGCATTTGTAGAGATAGCAAAGTAGAGCCATGAGGATAAAGGTAAACTCAGTAAAGACAGCCCACCAAGAACCACATTTTTCTCCTTTGGTGAGCAGCTGGTTGTAAGAAGTGTAAAAATGGGCTCCATGAAGACATCTAGAGAACATAGCTTCTCCCCAGCCTGTGAATTTTCTCTAGTAATTTCTTTCTTCATGTCTTTTATATATATATATATATATATATATGTATACATGTATATATAAAATTTTCAAGGGGATCTGTCCTGACTTGACTGTAGTTTTTTACTGGCCCAGTTAACCAGCTCCCAGCCCAGCTGTATCTGCCAAGCACAAAGCCCAAAGCTCAGTCCTGACCAGAAATATGCTGTAGCCTGCAGCAGGGATTGTGTGTCGACTTCTTGGTTCAGAGATGAAAACTACTCCACTTTGTCCTTGCCCTGCAGCCTTTGCAGTCTTTTGGGTAGTTGAGTGATGCACAGAAGTCCAAACTTTAGCTCCGGTCACTAAATGTGACCAGAGCCAAAACACTGAAGTGTTTTGCAGCACTTCATGGAACCCCATGTCAAATCTAAGGACTGGACACCACAGAAGCAACCTGTCACATCCATCCAAGAGGCTGTGTGGCAGCTAAAACCAAGTAGCTTCTATTCAGGCATATGCCTTTTATCTCCCTGAAAGGAAGAGCTCTGACTGACAGGGTAATTCATCATTTACCTGATGCACGAAGAAGTTGCCTGAAGGATCAGAGCCACACACATTATTTTCACACTGGTGGAGGAGTATGCCCTGTGTGACATCCAGTGTTTTTAAAAGTTTCTGTAACCCTCCAGGAAGATATTATTGGGAATATTTGTCACATGCCATAGCATGTTGAAGTAACACAATGGGCAGCCATTTTCAGCACATGTGTAGCAGTGGTAGGAGAAACAACTGAACTAGGAAAACCCCAGTGACACTGGAAGGTAGCACTGGAGAGATCAGAGGGCTGGTAAAGAACTGCAAAGGATCCCCATGCCTTCCATGTATAGTGCAGATCACTGCTGCCCATATAATTTGCTTTTCAGTGAGGTCACAGGGCTACTCTGAGCTCTGGGATACTGTCTGACTAATTCCTAACCACCACGTTAGGGGGGCCTGGTGCTCTATAGTGCCTTCATCAACCCCAGCCCCTCTGTGGCATTAGCATGAAAAATGGACTCAGACTTTACAGGTCACCCCGGATCTTTCCCAGAGAGATCAGGTATGCCATGGTGACAGGAGCTGTTCTTAGATTGCACTTGCCCTGGCTGCAGCCAGACACTTGATTTTGATTTTTTGCACTTGGCCATGGATTCCATATTCCAAGCAGCATCTGGTGAAGTAAAGACAGCACTCACCAAACTCCCATCATCATACTCAGGAGACTTTGATTATAACTGCTGAAGTTCATGGTGTATGGCATGATATGCCGGGTCTTAGCCACCTCACAGGAGGAAGCCTGAATACACCCTGCCTGCCACAGTGATAGAAGTAGCTGCTGTTACATTTTGGTGTGCTCAGTGTAAAAAGTAGTTGAGACCCAAAACTGTGCTTTTTAAAATTTTTTGTAGTTATTACAGTCGCATCCAGAAACTTGAGTCAAAGCCCAATGCCTCCTTGTTTTAGTGACTATAAAAACACAGTATAAACACCATCCCTGTCTCATAACACTACAGGGGCTAATGGTCACTCTCAGTGCATGTGATTCCTTCTGTCTGCGCTCACAGCACAGTACTGGGATTGTGTTGTGGGAAATCTGTGCTTCCTCTTCCTATTTGCATGGTGTTTATTCTGCAAAGGCCAGCTTCAAGCTCTTACTTTTCTTAAGCATCATAGAATGGTATGTGTTGGAAGGGACATTAAAGATCATGTTGTTCCAACCCCCCCTGCCATGGGCAGAGACATCTTCCACTAGGACCAAGTTGCTCAAAGCCCCATCCAACCTGGCCTTGAACATTTTCGGGATGAGGCATCCAGAGATTCTCTGCACAACTAATTCCAGTGCCTTACCACCCTCATAGTAAAGGATTTCTTTCTGATATCTAGTCTAAATCTACCCTCTTTCAGTTTAAAGCCATTACCCCTTGTCCTATCACTACATGCCTTTACTGGGATAATCAATATATATACATGTCTTCAACCTTTCTTTACCTGTTTTTCACTCCTCACCCATTTCTGCCAGCTCTACTCTCTCCAAGGCCATCTGACAGCCACTATAAAATAGAAATAAAAGCTTATGCAGTTCCTGCAGTCAAAATTAGTTTGGTATGGTCAGATGATTTAGGTTGCTGTTGACACATCTGGATAAGTAAATACCCAGAGTGGAAATGTGGAACCAAGCCGCCCACATTTCCTCACATCCAGTGCCATGCAAAGTAAAACAGATGTGCTTAACTCGTTTGCAGTCACATGGAACATGGTAGGATCATAGACTGCAGAGATCTTTCCAGCATAAGAGAGCTCCAGTCAGTCTTGGAAGAGGATATGCTGCTTTTTGCTCAGCAGATCTTGGTAAAAATTCAGTTACACTAGAATCACTGGAACAGAGGGCCAGTGAAAAATGCCACAAAAGCAGTATTTGTATTTGCTTGTCACTGCATTCATTTATTTTACTGCACATTTCCTGTGTGCTTCTTTGACAGGATCTCCCACAGAGAGTGTTACCCAGTGGTAATTTAGTCTTGGACTTCTTGACCTTAAATAAGTTTTTCTTTGTTGATCAGTCCCTTTTTTTTTGTCTCTTTCCTTGTACCTTTTTGTGAGAGGTGTTTGTCCTACTCCACAATGACTTTTCCCCCTTGCTGTGTGTAGCAAGGGTGGGAGGGGGGTGCAAATTCATTGAAATTTTTTGTACCCTTGAGGCCAAGTCCTTGCTACATTCAAATCCTAGAGGTCTTAAGACTTCCTGGCTTGCTCAACATTTCATGTTCAAAATCACACATAATGGGTCTAGGTCTCTTTTTGTCCTGCTTATTTAAAATCGAATCAGCTCAAGCTCATTTAGACTAAGTTTCTATGCTACAAGCAGCTACCTTGCAGTGTTTTGGTACTTACCAGAACTGTATCTAATGTAGTGTTGCTCTAGAGCCTGGGACTACTTGAGGTAGAAATTTGTCCCTTTCGTGCAAAGATAGTTTGTCCTTATGTATTTGGAAGCCTTGCTTACTGCATGGTGAATTTGAAATTCCTCTAATGATGCATTCCCTTAGTTTCTTGTAGTGAGATGGTGATCTCCAGCCATAACAAAATTCAGCCATCAAAGTGAGTGGCAGACCCTATTTTAATTCCCATAGATCCTCTTTTTCAGGCTTTCCAAAAGTGATTTTTGACTTAGCCTGTTTCTGGGTTTTACTGAAGCAATCAATTCTTATTTCTTTTCAGTCTACTTCATCAGTTAATGAGAATTGCTACCTCACTGCCTTTTACCTTTTCTTCTTTTTTTAATAATGCATATCTTTCAATGCCTGTGTTTGAGGCAAGATTACTATTTCAATGTGTTTCTATTGTTCTTGTAATATCTTTTTCTTTTGTTCTGCACCAGAGATTCTTCTTTCTATATGTATCTGGTCTTAATGCACAACATTTCTCTTGATTTTCTCTGTTTTAATCCAGTTTTAAATAGCAAATTTCATTCTATGTATCACACAAACATTTATTCCTCTCCTCGATATTATTCCCATATTCTCTTGCTGCCTATTCTTCTCTCCTTTCGTGTCCTATTACCCATTGCAATAATCTCATTTATCTGATTTTTCTTTTTTGCCTTGCATTAGAATCAGGCATGGAGAATGAGTCTCCCAATCCTCTCCTCTTTGTTTCTAGTTTAAAGCTCTTATCAGTCGTGTGACTGCAATCCTAAGAGTTATCCACACAGAGTTCGTTCCCAAGAGTAGTCCTCATGCTGTGAACCCCTTTTTGGATGATCACACACCCCAGAGCTTGTTTATAGCACTGGCCCATAAACCACCATCTTATCCTACCTCTTGAGTCCTGCCCTTGCTCTTTGGCTACTGAGAGGCTCCTGTAACTTCATTCATTTCTGCATTTTCCCCTGAAAGCCATCTCTGATCACCTCTAATGTGACTATGGCAGTGCCACTGGCCCACCACAAAGGACAGCCAGTCAATTGTTTTTCTTTCTAATCTGGATCTTTTCCAGCCCTACTGCATACCCTTGAGCCAAGCTACCAGTACCCATTCTCTTGTCAAAATCTGATTTTGACAATAATCTTCCCAACTACTCTTAATACAAATCACTGGTCACAAAGACCTTTCTCTTCTTAATGATCTTTTCCTTGATTTCTTCTTCCATCGTCTCACCTTCCACATGTACCATCATGAGTATCTTGCTTAGAAGTTATGTGGAATCTGACATTTCTTATCTCCATCACTTATTTAAACACTCTTCTGAGATCCATCCCCATCTCAATATTACGATACACAGCTGCTTGAGTTTTGGAAAATCAGTTTGCAGTCTCTTCCTCCTAACACACACCAGAACTGCATTCCCTCTCCAGCCAGCAGGAGACATCTACCAGCAGAACTGCAGATAAGAAGCCAAGGTCAAAGCTGGGCCACTCAGTCAGGAGTGCACTTCAAAGATGTGTTGGTGGGAGCAGGGGGCTGGAGGGAGTCTTGTACTTTCCCTTTGCTGTGTTAATCGTTTCCATGCTAGCAGGAATAAAAAGTAGTAAAAGTTTATTCTAGGCACTAAATCAAACAAATGTGCTATATGCACAGTTTAGGAATTAAAAATCTAGTAATACATCTTGAAAATGTTTTTAAAAATATTCCACTTAGTGCCATTACAGGGTATGAATTATATTACAGATTTGGGTTCCCCTCTGTTATTAAACACATTTGCTTGATTCTAAGAAGCCTGGTTTTGATTCCTTTGATCCTATTATCTGTTATCTGCATCATTACAGTGGATGGTACAGGAGTTGCGTCTCACATTCGGAACTTGCAATTATGGCTTTAGGTAGGAGTAGCATCAAATCCTGCTCTCATTCACAAAAGTTAACAAAACACAGAAGAAATACTGACAGAAGGCATGCAGTCAAGAGAACTGGTCTACAGTATAACAACAACAACAATAATATAAAATATGACATTACCACTTTTCAGGTTGTTTCAATAGTGAGATATTTGAGACAGTTAAGTGATATTTACTTATGTGGTAAATATTACATGCATCTTAACCTGAGACAAATCAGCAATTTTTTCCTTTCACTTTTTTCTTTCTGGCATTTTTACTTCTTCTTTCCTCCTCCCTTTTACTCCCCCCTTTGCAACAATAAGCAGTTTGGTTGTTTGAGACTTGTTTTCTCTTATCTTCCTACTTGTGCATGTGTGTATTTTTAAATGAGTTGGGCTCACTTTACACCACACTTGAATTACACAAAGAAAAGAAATCATCCTACTTAAAAGAACACAAAAGGATTTTCCAAGGGAAGTATTTGAAGAGGGATTTGTCAAATTAAAAAAAAGACCATTGTTAAAGGTTTTTTTCTCTGGTATAGTTTCAGTTCTGAAGAGAATATAAATTTAGACTCCGAGCAGTAGGTATGATTTTGTGTGGCAAATCGAGTCCTACATTTGGAAGAGAGATTTGTATTGAGGAACTGGCCTAAAGAGCTTTTCAAAAAATCCTGAGTGCTTTGTTTCTATCTTCCAAGATATGCTTTTTGACGTTATGTTTTGTCTAAGGGACCAGAAAGGATACACCAAATGACACCTCTAAGTCAAGCAGCTTTTCCTGGTGCAGTCTGATAAAGATCACAAGCCAAGTGCAGTTCATGTGCAATGGAAAGCTCTTTTCGCACAAGCAAGGACAAGGGTGGCCTGAGTTTGAGATACCTGCAATAATCACATGGCAAATTCTTGGTGCCTGGGTCCAGTGGCAGTCCGAGACTGAGAACTCTGGAGGTTGCTGCCATTAAAGGGAGTAATTCATGGGAACTGTAATATTTTAAGCAATCTGTGTACTTACACAGAAACCAGCATCTCTTTCTCAAGAGGCAAATCAAAAAACAGGAGAGGGCACCTGTAAGGGTCAAACGCACTCAGGTACTACCAAAATAGCAGATTTAGGAGAATTTATTTCCAAAGTCAAGAACACTTAACATCTCGGCATAAATCTTCACTGCGCCTAGGAAAAGACACGTGCCCCATTCTTCTTAGGGCTTTTATTGTCCCTGGGCCCCTCCACTGTCTGCAAGAACTTATCTTCTCTCATACCCTGGAGTCAGCTCCTCTGGAATGCAGGAGGAGAAACCATTTAAAACTCTCCCTGGGAAAGATGCCTTTTTCCAGGCAGGAAAGCTTTCTTAAGTAAAACCCCTTGATCTTCTCATAGTAAAATCTTCTGGAAGGGTCTTCTACACTTACAGCATCCAAGTCTGGGTCCTGCACCTGGGTCACAACAACCCCATGCAGTGTTCCACGCTTGGGGCAGTGTGGCTGCAAAGCTTCCTGATGGGAAAGAATGTGGGAGTGCTCATCAACAGCCAGCTGAACATGAGCCAGCAGTGTGCCCAGAAGGCCAATGGCATCCTGGCCTGTATCAGAACTGGTATGGCCAGCAGGACTGTGGAGTCAAGGGCAGAGAAAAAATGTCTTGAATCCTTGTCTCCAGCACCACTGTGCCTCATTTGCGTGGGTTGCCTGGGCAGCAAGGGGGCTGCGTGGCCAGAAGGGACCCATGAAGCTGTGTAGGAGGATGGATTCTGTTTCTGAGCTGTTCTTAGGGATAATCTACATATCATTAAAACTCCTGTGCCATCTGAATGCGTAATGGTACTTTATCAACTAAAACTTCTTTATTTAATCAGTTGATTTAATTATGAGCTAGTTAATTGAAAAATTCATGGTACAAGTTCTGAAGGTCAAAATACTCAGAAGTTCAAAGAAGACTGGAGCATTTGTTTCACTTGAGCTGTGACATGCAGTACTGAGTAACAGAAATCTGCTCTGATTCAAACTGGCAAACTGATCTTGGGACTAAACAACTGAATTGCCAAACAAGAAGACAATTCACTTCCGTTCATGAGGTGTGAATGTATCTACTGCCAGCTGTGGTTAGTCTGTGATTGATTTATCTGTATGTTGTGGTTTCCAAAAGATCCAAGTAGTAACTACTCCTGCAGAAATGCCTTTAGCACTGTCCTGTCAACCCTTTTAGCCCTCTCAGGGACATGCCTGTGTCTGAGAAAAGTGCTGTTTTGCTTGACCAGCAAACTGCGGTTATCTCTGGATGTTAGAGAAATGGTGAGGGCAACAAGAGTTCAAGATTCCCACCTCTGGGTCACTGTTTTTCACTGAATGAAGCCTTTTTAAGAAGTTGCAGAGGCCAAGGGAAATATCCAGTTAATAATCTTGATTTAGGAAGCTAGGTGTTGCAAACACTCGTTCCCCTCCCAAATAAGCACCACAGAACCAGGGACCACTAGGACCTTGCTTGAGATCCCTACTGTTTGTCCAAAATGTATGGTCAGAGCAGGTTGAGAGTAGCATCCTTGTGTTCACACCTCTGTTGTATGCCACCCAGACCTTGGGTGCACAGAGACCTCAATATCCCCTCTTACGGGAATACCCTGTGTATTGGCAAACTCTGGGCCACTGCAGGCTTTTTGTTTTCATCCCTTCTTTGCTACAGAATTTTGCCCTTCTTATCTCAGCAGGAATGCCTGCTGTATTAGCTGGGAAAAAAAAAGGAGGATGGTAAAGACAATGAGCAAAGGACAAAGCATATGAAAAACAATAAAGACAAAAAGCTTGCATACATGTATATAGATAAATACTTATTCTTGAGGGATGCTGCCTGCGAGAAGAATTAAATGAATAAATAATAACTACAAAGTAATTTAATACTCTTAAAAACTGTCCAGGAGACAATTTCAGAAACTGCACTTCAGAGACACTTGCTTTATCCAGGTGTTTACTGGAAGACTCATTTTTTTCTCTTGTTGACCTGCACTAACAGCTCACAAACCCCCCACAGATAGCAAGCAGAGATGAGCCACTTCTGGGCACTGCTGAGAGATGTTCTGGGAAACCTGAGAGCTTGCAAGGGAGGTTCAAGGACCAGTTTTCTTAAGTGCTGCTATGCTATTAAGAGTGTGTAGCTCTACTGCAGAGCTGCTCTGAGAGGTTATTCTCTCCTTGGGCTTCCGGTCAGAAGCTGTCATGATGCTTGCACACGTTGAACAAGACTTGGTAGGAATAGTACTGTTTCCACACAAAACTTGTACCAAGGTCCGACTATCACTTTTGGGGATACTTCAGCTCTTACATACCCAAACTCTTTGCAGGACTCTCTTTGCATTTCAAACTCATCCCTTAGGAGTTGTAATCATGAGTCAGGATGTTTTTAACATTCCTTTTGGGGATTTATTGACAATCTCCACTCATCTTTCAGTAAGGTTTATGCCCCTGGGCCATTACTGGGCCAGACAATGAGCACATTCCTTTCAAAGCACCTAACTTGCTACGACCCCAGACAAAGCAGATACACCTTTAGAAAAGGTGTGCTGCTGAAACATTGGCCCTGTGACACAGGGCATGCAGATTCCAAGCTTTTTGGTAAAGCTTTGCAGAGCCTATGGAGAACCAGTTTTCAAACCCTTGTGTAGAGCTACAGCAGCAACGCTGCATGCGAACAGGAGGAATGCAACAAGACCACTGCTGACACTTGCCTAAGACCAGCTTTAATGGTTACCCAATATTTAGTGATGATGGTGTGTTTGGCATGCATGAGCATGTGAGCATTTAAGATCCTGTGACTAATATATAAACATTTCTTTTCTCCATAGTTAATGTAAAATTTCCCCTCAGGGGATGATTCTTTGCAGGGTTAAGAGCTGGACTCGATGATCCTTGTGGGTCCCTTCCAACTCAGCATATTCTGTGATTCTGTGTGATTCAACATCAAAGGATATTGTATTGGGCAGGTACTGTCTGCAGTTTTAAAAAATCGTTCTTGCCCATCATCCAACACTAAAATAGGAACCTTTGGTCTCTGCTATGTCATTTCTGATGATTGGCCTAATAAGGCAGCAGAAAGAAAAGAATAAAGTAACAGTAATACAGTGACATAGTTTTCACATTTTGCTCAGGCTTCCTGTCTCCCATTATAGGCTTTTATGAGAAGTGCAAAACACATGAAAATTCAGAAGGCATTATTTGAAACAATAAGTGAGTCTAGGTAATAAGGTAGTGTATGCCCAAAAGCAAGGGAAATAATTGTTTTTCAATCTAATGTTGTATTTATCACTCCTGGGATGAAAATGCAGCTAATACATATTTCAAGTGTAAGTTCAAAATATTAATGTGCAACCAAGCAAAAGGTTTATTTTCTCACTCTCCATCTGTTTCTAGCGAGGTTACATTGTTGTTTTTCTACATTGTGTGGTTGCATTATCTTAATAAATGATTAGTTGTGAGATATTATTTCCCTTTAAACATATGACAGCACAACAAGTTTTTAATAAAGTGTTTTGAAAAAGCAACAGACTGAAAAAAACGGGCAGGAGTTCAAATTGGTAATGAACTGAATATGCCTCTAATTATATTGAATTTACAAGTAATAGGACGAAGCAACATTAGAAATTACTTCTGACTGAAATTTATTGCCTTAAGGCTGAGAATGCTCCCCTCAAACTTCCGGAGACTAAATAAAATTGCTGTATCAGTATTTGTTTTAAATACCAGTCACTTCAAATCTCAAAATGAAGGACAGTGGGCTAAGCCATCCTGAAAACAGATACTCCAATAAATATGTCACAAAAGCTAAGATTTTTCTCAAGGTAAGATTTTTTTGGACTTGAGTTTACATGCAACATTTGGTGTAAGTTGGTCTGGCTGTATGTAATAGCAGGTTCAGTGTACATTTAAACCTACTTTTTAAACTGGGATTCAGCTGTGTCAATCTAGATGAGTCTCATCACAGAACTAAATTTCTGTGCCCCATGTCAGCAATTTAAGACTCAATCTTAATCTTTGTATGAAGTCATTTTGTATCAAATGTATAAATAATTAATGTGCTGTGTATGGAAGCACTATCAGATTAATTCCTTTAATAACACAAATCCATAGATAAATAGAGATTGGTCGGCAAAGTGACCTTTTATCTTTTTTTTTTAGTGACCTTCAATTAAATCCAGCATTGACCAGAATGACCATTAATCATTTTGATCAGATTGTTGAGAGAATTACTGAATGAAGTCAGTTCAGTAATCTCAGTTTACTTTCTATGGGGAAGAGGCACTGGGTTTGTATCATGCAAACAACACAATAAGCTCATGATTGGTTTCTGCAGGTCAAGGCTGATAGGTATTTGTGGAGCAGCATGGACCTTGTCCATCTGCAGTGCTCTTGAACCTACTGCAGATAACTAAAAGATTTCTTCTCCCAGATAAATAAAAGATTTCTTCTCCCCTCCCTGGGTAACCTTAGGTTTTGTGCCATAAATAGATTTTCAAATGTCTTACAGCTAGAAGGGGAAGGGGTTTGTTTGCAGGTCAAGTAGAATAAACAAGACTGTCTCACAGTTTTCTCTGGAGAAAACTGTTTTAAATATGTTTGTATACCACAGAGAAGGAAAATACAGGTTTCATGCCTATCTCTATGGCTGCTGCTACTCAGCTGATATCAGCACAGTGTGAATGAAAACACAACTGGAGAGCAAATAGTAAAAGACATTTAAAAAGTTGTCAGACCAGCTATTAGGTTAAGTAACATTCACTATAACCTCAGCTTCATGGATCAGCTTTCCTGATGAGATCACAGCAGGTTAATGCAGAAGAGAGGCAGAACCAGGATCTGAGTCAGAAATGGAGAAGTCCATCATATCATGGAACAGCAGAGTTCCTGACATAATGAAACTGTGTTCATCAGATATGTTTCACTTTTTCCATGCTGAGGACAATATTTTGGCAGTACTACAGGGAATGAAAAGGATGATGTGCACAATTCATCATGTCAGTATCCTGATTCTTGTGTGGCATAAATGATAAAAAATTAGGTGTTTCCAGGATCTCTCTTTTTGGGACTACACCTTACTGGTCCAAGCTAGAATCTGTCACTACCACAAAACCCAAGATCTCATCTGAGAAAAGTGCTGAATCAATAGAATGGAAAAATGGCAGAAGGAATAGGAAAACTGCTGCCCAGGAGTGACATATTTGTGGCCAGAGTTATCACAAAACATAGACATAAACCCAGTTCTCTTATCACTGAAGTGCTTCCAAACGCCCAAAGGAAAATATTCAGCTACAGAAAAGATTCAGCTACAGCAGAAATGATCTGTCACCTCCCTGCTGACATATCTCCCAACTTCTAGGTTGCATCCCCCCTTCCAACATTTCCAGATGACAAACCTTTGGGCTTGTGCTCTACATGATGTGGTAATGTATCAGTCCTCCTAGAACAACATATATGGGAACTAGTTGATATGATTTATCTTTAACTTGTCAGGTTTCACGTATCTGAGTTGTCACCTCATGTTTCACCTCCAACACACTTGCATGTTGAGCATTTGTGTAGCATTGGGCACCTACAACTTTAACATGACCAAAAAGTGGAGTGCTACTGCAAGAAGGACTTTGAGTGTGCTGTCTTGTCTAGGAAAGGTGTTTTCTAACAGCTGTCGTAGCTCTTCTGTACAAGAAGTATTTATACTAGTTGCAGTATGGTTTTTTTTCCCATTGAACTATTACTTAAGTACCTTACGTTCCCACAGGCCTATGAGTTTTCTTTCTCGTTTCAAACTGGAAGCTTCTAAGACCATTTCTGATTTACCTTCTGACAAGTTCACTGCATCCTAAAAGGATTTCATCTTGTCTTGTAAGAACAACCTTTTCTTGTCCCCTTTCTTTGCCAACCTGACTGTTGTGTCAGCAATAGGGATAACTCCCACCATACACCTGCAATAAATATCACCCAAATATACAAAGAGTGATGTGAGGAAAAAAGTTTTGAATTCTGGCTGACACCAGATTATTAAAAAACATCCCAAATAGCTGTGCACTACCTCTGCATGAACACAGGACAAACTGTGGCAGGGCCACTTCCCATCTCTGCCAGACAGCACAACGGAGAGCCAAAACCCTGCAGCTATGTCCTGTCAGCAGAGGTGTTTCCTTCTCTTTTCTGAAGGCAAGGTGAAGTGGAAATGGCATACACAAATCAGACAAAAGACTGGAGGAAGAAGAAGGGGGAGAATGGAGCAGAGTCACAAGATTCACAAAAGCAGGGAAAAGTCATTCAATAGCCCCACTCCAGGGAGGAGGATGCTTTGTCTGCTCGTGGGGTGGCAATGGGTGAGCATCAAAAGACATAGTGCTGGGGATGGGCTCCTGGGCTTCTGGCTCCTGCTCTTGTGTGGTCAGTGGACCAACGGCTTGAACCCTAAAAGAGTGTTCAGGGACCCTGAGAGGTTTCCAGTCCTGGACAATCCATGGATGCGGGGGCAGATTTTTTAGAGGTAAGTGATGGGACAGCGCTGACCTAGTCCATCCTCATTCTCTTCCTCATTATATGTAAACACAAAATGTCCATGCCCTGGCAGGCTATTAATCACAAACACAACTGCATCTGAACTGAGTGTACAAATTCATGTTGCTAGTCCGTACAACATGGGTTTATAGCCACCTGTTTCTCTGTGTGAGTGCCACATGCAGTGCAGTGTGACATTTAGCATGTTTAGTTATAATTCAGCACGGTGATGCAAGCCAAATTAGTAACCTGTTTCCTAGTAGCCATTTAA
The DNA here is from genome assembly GCF_036250125.1 of Pseudopipra pipra. Lineage (NCBI taxonomy): Eukaryota > Metazoa > Chordata > Aves > Passeriformes > Pipridae > Pseudopipra > Pseudopipra pipra. The sequence goes on from NC_087549.1 coordinate 121,823,711, forward strand.
TAACAGTCACAAATGGCCCGAGGAAATCCCCATTTGTACTAAAGACAATTTAACTGACACAGATGTGTTCATCTACGCAGAAACTTCAAAGGAGGCATTTTCACAAATATGTGCTGCTTGCTGCCTTTCTAGTGGCATTTGTTACTGCTTCCTGCAATGCTTGGTTTAGATGGGATCTTGTCTTTATGGGCCAAATAAAGGGTCAGTCAGAGTGAAAGGCCACCCCTTCTTTTTCTTCTTGCTAAAATCATTATTCCAGATCAATTTTATATTCCCATATTTGTTTAACATAGAAATCTTAGATCTTACAAAGCATCAGCTGGTGCACCGCAATGCCTTTTATAGACAGGGCTATTTCTTCATCATTTGATATAAATTAGGAGACATTTAAAAAAGTGAATGTAAACCTAAACAATAATTTTGGTTCACTTTTCTCTGAGATTATTGTTTTAGCTAGACACATTATCTATATTTAAAATATATGAAATGGAGGTATACTTAACGTTCAAAGTCATATATTATAAAGATAGAAGAAGGTGAACTCTTGATATATTACGAGTCTTTCATACCATGAAATAACTATTGCCTATTATTTTACTCCTGACATTTTTATTTTTAGGGGAATTTCAGTTGATTTGTATTGCTGACACCACTGATATGTTGTTTCCAGTGACCTTACATCCAAAATCAGTAGGGTGTGACATTTGATGGCCCAGATAAAAAACATTAATAGTAGAAGAGAGGGATTATTTTCCTGGTCATAAATTAAGTTTAAATAACTCAGAATTTATTTTTAACTCTCCAGTACTTTTTACTGTCTACCCAATAAATGTATTTATTACTGGAAGCTTGGTGAAGCAGTTTACTAAGATCCTTTTGTACAGCCTTGTCTTTCTTTTTGAGGCAGCGTTTGGTACCAAGTACTGCTTCCCACAAACAAAAGGAGATGGCTCCCAAGTAGCAAATAAAAGGGAATATAGTGGCAGCAGCAACTTCTTGCATGATGAACAATAGTGGAGTCAGGCTTGGAGAATTTTGTGACGTCTTTGTTAACATATGTCGATAGAGATTGATATAAGTACTAAATGCATAGTGTAAATATTAGTATGACCTAACCTGTAGTCTTATCACACCTATTCACAGTCTTCCCTACACAAATTGCTCTGCAAATATCCTCTAGAGACATTTTTTCATGAATGCCAGGGAACTACACACCATTCTGGTGTATATTTCTTCACTTTGAACACATTCAAAGACCATGATCTCCAGATGCCAATTAAAAAGGAGAGAGAGAGAGGGAGAGAGTCAATGACCAGAACTGCTACCATCAGTCCTTGGGACACGGGCACCTTTATGTAAAGGAGTAGTATGGCTGATACCTCAGCAAAAACCTTAAAAAGCCTGGAAAAAACCCTCTTCTTTCCCCTCTCTGATCTGCAGCATTTATGACAATGATAAATTGTTATTGGATTGTTTTGAGAATTTTTATAACAGTGAGAAGAGAGCTATTGCCATATAGAGACTCTTAAAAGACAAGATGGGTTTCTGCAGCATGGGGTTATACTCTGTGTTCTCTCCTGTCATTTTTTATTGCACAAGTCTGTTTAGGAGACCACCACGTCTCTTACACTGTCTGTGGATGGTGATACAGCATCTGTTTGTGTGGCTTAGTCCTAGAGTCACTGACAACAAAGCAGGGTCATGGAACTTTTTTGCTCTTCAGAAAGGTCTTGTTGGAATTTTCTGATACAATCTGATTTACTGAAGCAAAAGCAAGCTCTCTGGCTTGCTCCTTTCCAAGGGAAGAAGAGGGGAGCAGATTAGTTTGCCTGATTGAAGATGCTTCCTCCATTCTTTCTGTTGAACAAATGCCATCTGTAACTTCAGTGGGACTGGAAAAGCACAAGAGGTTTTGGATACAAGCATATGAATGCTGCTTGCATTGTGAAAAGTCTTATCATAGCCAGCTTTTATTTAATTTACTGTAAGTTGTCTCAGGTCCAGCCTCACAGACCCGGTCTGTGAATGGAATTTGCCTCTCCCATTTTCCAGGCATGATTCTTGTTGCAGCAAGGCAAGGCAACATCACTGCCACAGCTTGAATCTCAGATCCTTCAGGGAGGTCCCAGCATACTTGGCCGTGAAGAGGACTGCTGCCTTTTAATGGGATAGTGGCTGGCTGGAGCAAAAGATTTTCCTGTTTGTGGCTTCTGAGAGGGATTCAAAGTAGACCTGGCGTGTGAATCCATAGCTAAAGCGGGAAGTGCATGCAACAGACCTTTCTACACACAGCTTCAAACCACCATCTGTTCTGTGTGTTTCAGAACAAGCCATCAGATAACCTCAATCCTGAAACAAACAGGTCTCAGAGATACGATTGCTAAAAATGAAGTGTTTAACTTTATTTTTTGATTTCTCGATTTTTAGGATGAACTCAGTTCATATTTTCCTCTGCAGTCAATCCTGCAGTCAACAGGATTGTTTCTGAAGAGTTTTAGTTTGGGTACTTAGGTTTTTTTGAATGATTTAAGCTGACTCCTGTGTAATCTTTTGTTTTTAACACCAGAGTCTTAAAGAAAAATATCTGTAATAGCATGAGCTGAGAGCACTCAACCTGTGTAATAGCTGTTTGCATGTACAGATTCGTATGTCTTCTTTGACTGAATCTTTTTATACAATTGAAACTTACTGATTTCAGCAGTCTACTGTAGCAGACTTTCTGAGGAGAATTCAAGTTCAGTTAGTACTTTTCAAAACATTTCCTATACAAGACAATCAGTAGAAGAATAATAAACCCACCAGTGTTTTAATTTTACAGTTAATTTTCCTGGGCTCATATGCTGCTGCTGAACTGGTACTGGAGTCATGTATCAGATGGCTAATGAGAAAAAGGAGGTAATTCCAGATCATCCTGTAACCCTCTTCTCTAGAGAACTGGTGGAATTGGAAATGGCCTTCAGCTTGTTCCAGGAGGGCATGGAGGCTTTTGTCTCCTCCATGTGGACACTCCTCAGCAATTTCTCCTTGGGCAACTAATGGTGGAGCGGGAGGATCCCAAGACACATCTGTACCTCCTGTCAACAGTTCACCATCCTCAGTGTGTATGTCCACTCTCCATGTGGCTGGGGGAAAATGTAAGGCACCTACTCCAGATGCCATGGGTGTAGAGGAGCTGTGGATGTTGATAAGTATGTATTCCCCTCTATCTAATCAAGAGTCAAGGGATTTCATGGGCACTAACCCACCGTAAGATTTGGAATTGCTCTTTCTTTCTCCTTCACAGTCCCTTACTTGGAGAGCATATGAGGTTGTAGGGGACACTTGGACTGTTGGATTCACATGGGGATTTCTGTTGGGCTAGTGCAAAAGGGATGCAACCAGCAAAACAGCACTTCAGTAAAGTGATAGGCTGGCTACAGAGACCATTCTGCTTCTAGTGAGATCTCCAGTCTACCTCAAAAGAGGGATGGCCATTATGGGAAGAGAGATGCCCCAGCCCTGAGGCATGACAGAACTCTCTCCTCTCAGATATAGGGCAAAGCTGTCCTGCTACACAGCTCATCCAGCCTTGGGACATGATCTGTGTCCTGAAGAAACCTGGGCTACCCAAAGCTGCCTAATGAAAGCTGCTCTTCCTATTCTGGGGTGCTTATGTCCACTGTAAATGCAAATAGGAAGGTGAAATAGAGGCCATGTCAGAAAATGGCATCACCAGTATTCCTTAAAAGATGTACCCAGGTCCTGGCTTTCTCTGAACAAGTCATCTCAAGGTATCATTCTCTTTTCAGCTAATTTGATGATCTTGGAGAGGTTTTCCTAGCAGTTGCACATGTCAATTTTTTACAGTTCACGTTAGTTCCTATGTCTGGAAGTCAATATTCCAACCATTAAAATGTAGCATGCTTTTACTGTGAATTCATGAAGTATTGCTGCAATTAAATTTCCCTGTTAATGAGATGATTTATTAATGAAACCAGGTTCATCTTGAAACTCTTGAAAATAGGGTTCATTCTCCCTCACATTTGATATAGATTTTGAATGACATTTTAAGATACTGTCAAGCCAAGGAACCAAGTGGGGAGAATGTTCTTTCATGCCCTTGTTCACCCTTTTCCAGACAACTCACGCAGAGAAATTAGAGGAGAAAGATCAACAGCAAAAATCCCCACCCCCAAACAGAAAAAACCCAAACCCAATGCACGATAAAGCCAAAAACCTCCTTATAAGGAAAATCACAGGAGTCTTCTATTGTTTTGCATCCTCTCAGGAGGAATGTAATGCTGAGATGTAAAAGATGGAGGTTGAAAGGTTCTTGGAGAAGGCTAAAGAAGAACTGCAGTATATGCCACAGAAGCAGTGCCTGAGGCACAGAGTGTAAAAATGCATTAGTATGGGGCTCAGATGATGGTGTACTGGCCTTTTCCACTAATTTGCGGTAGGTACCCTCCAAAAAAGACCTTGGTATAAATAATAACAAAGCTGATCAAACAAACAAAATTCAAGTAACTGCTACCTCAGTTATACCTGTAAAGTTCACTTTATGTTAATGGACTCCATATGGTTGCAGAAGCTCTTTGCCTATTTTCTATATGAGCTGTTGTTTTCATTTGTTGGGCTCTGTTCTTTTTTTTCTTTCTTTAATAAAATGCTCTAAATATTTGCTGTTGGAAGAGAACAACGCTATGGGAGGCTCTGAAGTGATATTCATAAGAACTGCAAGCACTGACTAATTGATTAACCAAGAGTTCTTGAAGAGAATGATTTGATTAGGGTAATTTATAGAGATTGTATCTTTTGTCATCATTTGTCTTTGAAAACATAGAAGAAAACTGCTTCCAAGTGCATGTAGCCGCTGGCATGAGAGATGGTGTGCACTACATCATCAGTTACAGCAGACTGCTCAATTTTGTACCTTTCCAGCTAGTCAAATATCCAATAACAACACACACATGCACACACACACAAGTGCTCTAGCTCTTTGTGGACCAAACTTTTCCAACATGGGCTTAGAAAAATATTTGGGGTTGTTCACTGCTCTGCTCTCTGTAGCATAAACATTTATTTAAATGGGACTGTCTTTTCAGTAATGAAGAATGAAGGAAAAACAATGGTCTGATTTTGACAAATTAACTTGTGATTTGGAGAGTCAGTGAAGCAGGGAAGAGACATTCCTAACTATACTAATTAAATGAGCTTGCAACATTTATTTTAATGCAATGGAACCAGCCATATGAAGATGAACATTTTAATTTATTTTGCGGTGACATTATGAAAAATTTCTCTACTACAGATTATCTACAAAAACAAATCTCATCAGCACCTAGGTTTGTGCATGAAATTTACATCTCTCACATAAGTTTGACCTTCCCCAGTGAAAACAAATGGAATGTGCTAAGTTAAAAAGTTTCTGCAAAGGTTGTCTTCCCATTGATGCGGTGGTTTATGTTCAAATTACCTCTGTGAAAAACATTCATTTTTCATGGTGCAGTGTAGATGAAAAATTCTGAATCTGTTCTAAGGGGAATGCAAATATAGCTCATTAGTCCAAAAACATTTTTCATGAATGACTGCTGAGTATTTTCAGGCAGATGAGAATGTGCAGTTTCAGCCAAGAATGAGCACCACATGTCCTACTAATTGTTTTTTAAACTTGTTCCTTCCCTCTATGGCATTCAATAAGTCTAGAAACTGTGAAGATTCCTGGAGAAAAAAAATTATAGGTCTTCTCACTTACAGCATATACTGGGTCTTTTAGATATACTGTGCAGTCTGAGAAAAAAAATAGGAGCATTAGCTTTCAGATGGGTAATATTGTTATATGCAGGCACATGACATTTCTCTCCTTGAAGTTTTTTCAGGTTTTAGTAATGAGTAGGAATATTATTTATGGAGTGCCATCAACAGAGAGAGTGTTGTCCTAAGGTTCATATCAGTGACAACGTTATGAAGCTGCTGGCAGTAGGAGCTGCAGGAGTTCATTGAGTTTGGGGATTTTAACTAGGTTGAGTAGCAGTAAGATATTTTCACTGTTTAAAATGACTCTTTAGCTGGGATTTTCCTCTATTCTGCAGGCCTTCCAAAGGTTTGCTATGAGATAGCCTTAAAAAGCAGATTTGAGCAGCAAGTCAGGCTTTCAACCTTCCCTCCATGAGTCTGAAAGCTGGAACAATTCAAAACAAGAAAAAATTACTCTATTTAGAAATTGTTTAATTTCAGGGTCTGATCACTTGTTGTATATCTCATGTCTCTGAATGGTGATCTTCCATCTGCAGTGTGCACCCTCTGGCTCCTCTTCACCACTGTGGTGGAGGATGACTCTCCATGGGCTCTTCTGCAGCCAGACCCACCTTAAGAGCTCAGGCAGGTGTTTTTAATCAGTCACCTGGGCTCAGGAGGAGAACTGCCCCTGTCAGGGGTTTTGGGATGACTTAAGTCAGCAGCACAGCTCCAGCCAAGACAAAACAATTAGGGCATTCTTTGGATGAGATCCTCTTCACCTGGGCAACTCTGCAGCCTGCAGTCTCAGCCTCAGACAGTGGGCACACCTCCTCTGCCTTCCAAAATTCATGCTTCTTAACAGACTGTAGGTATTTATCTTTTATTTCGGCACTTTTTCTTTTTCTTTGGAGTGTGGGATCATCTTTTCAGGCTAGTTACAAAGAAAATCAAGCCAGTTGTCATGAACTAGGCTTTCCTAAAGCTGATTGCTTCCCTTCTTTCTGCCTCTGACACCCGTGGACCCTTCTGCAGACGGTTTCTTCCTCATTGAGAGATCAGCAAGCCCTGGCATGCTGCAAATCATTTTGCCCACCTGGACTGAGCTGTGCAGATCTGCCCATAAACAGAAAAGTTTGAAATGGGATGAGTGCAGTCTTTCACTCAGCTGAAGCTGTTGAGGATTGTTAGACAAAAAAGAGGTTACTACTGAAAGCTGAATTGCAACTTGACCGTAACAGTCATATTAACAAAGTATGTGAGTCTTAATGACAGTCAAGTATGGAAACTTCAGCAAGTCAGTGGTAAAAATCCTGTTGCCCAAGACCATAACCCTGTTTTTTCACCTGAAAAGCAGTCCTGTGTTCCGTAAGTGTTTGCTAAACTCTTGCTCATTACTCTTTGTTCAGGATGGGAAACTACTGGGTATTAAATAACTAACAACACTGTCTTGTACACTTGTTAATGCTCTTTGATAGATGTCATGCAACCATTTTTTTTCTTGACGCAGGATGTCAGTCGCTGCTTTTCTATTTAGGTCTTTCAGAATACTTTTATTTTTTTTTTTTTGGTGGCAATTGTAGGAGCAACTGGCCAGACAACACTGGCCACCTGGATGATAAAAGAAGAATAAAATACTAAAGCAAAAAAATTGTGGTTCTGAGCTAGCCAGAGCTAAGAATAGTGCGTGTGAAAAGAATGACAAGGTCAAGCTGGAAAGCCACTGGAGGCATGATTGTTCTTTGTGACTGAAAGCAGTCACACTGATGTGTGTGGTATGTATAGGAATAAGAAACATCTGGCCTGGCTTGATAGCTTGGACCCCTATTCTGTATATGTATGGGATAATAAAGTTACAGAGTTAGTTCTACCTAGACAAAGCCTGTCTCCTCTTGGATTCGTTTGCTGCAGCCAATCTTGGAAAGAGTTCTTATATAATAATTTTGAGTGTTAAAGCTTCTTTATCAGACCAAAATATCCTCCCAGTCATGCACAGGAAGGTCGTCTCCTGCACGTACCACTGTCAGGACTGCCATAGCACTGTCATAACAGCCCCTGCTCACACCAGCAATCTTCTGTCCATGTGGTCCATACAGAGCTAAAACTGCCTGGCATACTGAAACGAGGGAGAAGTCCCTGTGCTTCAAAATGAAAGACAGGGAAACAATCTTCTGTGGATTTAATGGCATCTGCCCATAAAGTGAAAGAGCCAGGACCTGACATCCAGCCTTTCTCCAGGCTCTCCTGGATGGTTAGTGTTAGTCTTAGAGCAGCGGCAAATGTGAGTTCCAGTAAGAGAATTGCAGTGTTGAAGAAAAGTAGAGGTTTTATATAGATTTAGAGAGGTGGTGGTCAGCCTTTCTGTTGAATATAAACTGTAGCACTCAATAACTCTGCCTCTAAAAATCACAGGGCAATAATTATATCCAGAAATAATGAAGCTACCACATTGTGCATTGACCCCAACAGAAGAATTAACTGAAGAAAGAAACCTTCAAGACATCTAAAGCCACACAAAAAATGCCGGTGTATCATCTGACAGGACAGAGAAGAGTATCTTCTTCCTGTGTTCTGGAGTTTTTCAATTGAGGATGTTTCACTGGTCTTGAAATATGAAAGTATTTTATTATCACTGATACTTACACATCCCTTCTCAAACAGTCAACAGCCAAGATCCTGCTCACAAAACTGAAGTTTCCAATCATATTTATATTCAGCCAAAACCACCAGTACACTGAGAAGGTCCCATAGTACCAAATTAATCCAAAACAGTACTTTCATGAAGCTGTGACTCCACCAGCAATGAATCTGTCCCATGATTTTCAGTATGCCATTTACAAGCAATAAAAGCTGCTGTCATTCTTCCTGTGACATCCCTGATGAAAGAAAAAGATGATACATTTATACAAAAGCTAGCACATAGACCTCCAAAAAGAAACTTTTGACAATTTGCTTTTGACTCCAAAAGCAAATTTTTGTGATGTACAAAAAGTCATTGCTCTTTCTGAGCTCATATATATCTTGTGTTTCTCTTGAGGAATCATTTCTCTTCATTCACCTTTTTACTCTGTTTAGGCAACCAGATTAATGTTGTGTGCCCGGACTGGGTGCTTTTCTGGTTTCATGCTGTGAAGTTAGCAGCTCGAATAATGGCAGGAATCCATTCAAATGGGGAGAGGCTTTATTTCTCACCAGTCTTCCTGACTCCTCTAAAAACTGCATTTCTTCCCCTTTTGTTTGTCCCCTCTTCCCCTTTTTCTTCTCTGATTCCTATTACCCTTTAGCTAATAAGCATCCAGTAATATTACTGTCGCCTTCTGCCATCTATAAAGAGCAGCCAGTTGCTTTCATCCTGATAAATATTTATTTTAGACTGAGGTAAACAAGGAACAGCCCAGTGAGGCTTTCTGCTGAGAGATTAATCTATGTGTGCTTCTTCTGTAGGAACTGCAGCCCACTGTTCCTGTGGAAGACACTAAACAGTCACGAATTGGAAAAGAGGGGGCTTAATGGTTCCCCAGCGATCCTTCTTGGTGACCATTGGCAGGAGGCATAGCTAGCAAATGGACAATGTGGTCAGGATGCCAGGGATTACCGAGTGCTCCCAGCTGGCTTGGGAAAATCTCCAGCCCACCCAGGGCCATGCAGGAATTAGAAGAGTCTGGAGCTTCTGCTCTGTGGTGACAAATCTCTGAAGACTCCCAGATATAACCCTGGTGTTGCCAGTTCTAGCTTTTTCTTGAACTTAGGTGTCCATGGGCCACCTTCTGCTGAAGTTAAGCTGGCTGTAAATCCCTGTTCCAGTGCACATGTGAAACCAGAACCGCACTGGCTTCACGGCTGACTAATGGGAAGTGGTGTGTCTGATCCTGGTGTATGGCTTAGAGATCCTCTTGAGCCTTGCTGCAATTCCTGCCTTCTCACACTCCTGATGCTTTGACTTGCACTAATTGCTGAGTGACTCTAGTAACAGCCTGCAAGATTTTTTTTTTTCCATAAGATGCTAGTCTTTGGATAGCAGGAGTGGTACAAATGAAAGCTAAGAGGCAGTTATGAAAACAAGTTTTCTACCTCTCTCTTTTTCTTTGTCTCTCTGTCCTTTAGTGCAGTATCAGTTTGCAGGAGATTAATTTTACGTAAAGTTTTACATTTCAGGTTGTGATCAGCATTTTTTTTCTCTTGGTTGGCTCTGAGAAAATATATATTCAAGTTTGGGAATTCATCATGTCTGATTAATGATGTGTATATAGAGCTTCCTGTATCATCTTCCTTCTTTTGGTCTTTTTTATTCAGTTGTTTGCTGTACTCCAACCCTGCGGATAGATGGTTCTGCAGTGATAAATGTAAAGTTTGCATAAGCCATGTAACAGCAGGACAGCCTATTATCACTGTACATTTTCCATGGCTGTGCAAACCTCTGTAGGCTATTTTATTGCTAATAGATCCACAGAGAAACAGTAGTGATTTTATGACTCTTTTTAAAATGGAAATTCATGTTTGAGAAATACAACTGGGAGGAAACAGATGTAAACCACTTAAGCATTTGCAGAAAATTGAGATGCACACTCTTATTTACAGACCCACATCGCCTCCATCGTTTTATTTTCAAAATTAAAATAAGCAATCTGTTTGCCATGGGAAATGAGGAACCATAAACTTGTTGTTTTTCCTTCACAAAGCAATGGCCAGCATCACTGTCTCTGTGCTTAATGGCATTGAAGAAAAGGAATGATAAGCCCCCCCCACCCCGACTTTATTGTCTATAACACGTTCCCTTTGTAATCTGTGTAAGAGGTATGCAAGTGGGAAAGATTTTAGCATAACCATGTGTCTGAATTCACATTAAGTTATAAAAGCTAAAATGATTGCTCAACCTATTATAAGGTTTTAGCCAAGTATTTAAAGCTATTGGAAAATCTATTTTTAAACTCTTAATAGCAAACAATTGCAAAGCATTTACACTCATGCCAGAGTGCTCATGTGCTCATTGCCTACACCAGCAGAAAATGCTTCTTTCTTTTTTGCATGCTGGTTTAAACTACTATTTTGAGGGCCAAGCACCCCATTGTAAAATTATTATAAAATACCTTCATAAGTTCAGTTCAAACTCATAAAATCACCTGCCAAAAAAAGGCAGCTTTTAACTTTTAGTAGTTACAATAATACTTTGCACTCATCTACAGCCCAGCATCCATGGAGACTGGAGCTGTATCTCTTCTTATTCCTTTCTTAAGAAAGGGGCACTGTATATATTTTACAAATAACTAACCAGGGACATAGAGCTTTATGGAGGCTTGGATCTATATCATGGATCAGTCCTCTACTTCTCAGTAGTCACCACCACCCACATATTTTTTCAGCCATGTATTTCTGAATTATTGCTTTTTTCCCCAGGGTTGCAAGGGGGCTGCAGTGTTAAACTACTTAAAAAGGACACACAATATACTACCATATCTGAAGAAAGCCACTGAGCAGTGTAAAAAGTCTACTTTCAAAAACCTCTGATATGTGGAATGTGAAAACCCCCCAAAAACTTAAGCATAAACTGGTAAATGAAGGGAGAGAATATCCCCTCCCCTTAGGTACAGGCATGCTGAATGTTATATGAGAACTGTGACTCATAGGAAACAATCTTTACAATGTCCTGTGACAGCCAGGTGTCTACCTGCAATAACGCTTCCCTACAACAGCTCCATACCCTGGGAGGCAGGAACTGTAAATGCCTCCTGGCCACAGCTCCCTGCTGTGGGCTGGCCTCAAAGCTCAGATGAAGCCAGATCCTTTTCTGCAGCTACTCTGGTAGTCACCTGGACGCTGTTTTCTTCAGACAGCTTTGAAATTCCGATGAGGCAGCTAGAAGAAAGTGGAGGACATCACTGAGATGCCCCACTTGGTCATCCTTCTGTGCCATAAGAAGAAGAAAAGGAAAGGAGAGCAGCTTTTATCAAGGGCAAAGCCATCGGTGCGCCTGGATCCTGTCAGCGCAGCTTGCAAGCAGGAGAGGAGTAGGAGCAGCTAGGGAGAGCAGGGCTGGCAATGTAAAATGCCCAGGGAGCAAGGATAAGAGCTCTCAGAGAGCATACCAAGGAGAAAGAAAAATCAGGTGTCAGGAAAGAACGGCCTGGGGAACTGGGGAAGCAAAACAGCTGGGATGGAAGAGCTCCCATAAAAAGCAAAGCCAGACACTAATTCCACTTTTGAGAGGAAAGACTAAGACACGTATTGCATTAAAGAAAGCTAAGAACACAGAGTGCCTTCCCTAATGTTATTCTTCCATGCAAGTGGTTTCCATAGCGATGTTGCTTGATTGCAAGCGAGAGAGGAGACGGCCACAAGGCAATCTCTGCTAGGATGCTGTTCACACCATGAAAAAACACTAGACCTCAAATCACTCAGAGAAAAAATACCTCACTGTAGTTGCTCAGTCCCCAAAGCATGTCTGGGAAGGAAAAGCTCAAATAGCCTTTTCCTTCCCCTGGGCAAAGTCAGGACACTTTCCCTCTCCATCCTGAAAAGCCTGCAGAAAGTAAAACCTCTCACTGACCTTGCTATATCTTCCACCAACAGGCCTGCTGCATCCCAGCCCTTGGGGCAACCAATCAGAAAACCTGCTTCAACCCTCCAGTCCGTCACAAACACTGTCAGGAATGACACTGGTAAGCTGGAAAAGCCAACAAAATTTCACACAAAAATTGAAGTGAAAGAATTCTTTCTTATACTTTCCTACACTTCACTCAACACTGATTAGTACATTAAAGAGCTTTATTGACCCCTGGCAGTTAAATGGAAAGCTTTCTTGTTGTAGCACTGAAAGAAGGGACAGATTTTCCAACAGCTGTCTAATATCTCTGTCAACATGGAAATGAAATAGATTTAAGGACCTCGGAAAAGCATCTGAACATTTAGTGCCCAGTAATAATGCATTGCAATTTCCACTCGCAGAAACTGGAATTACTCTCAGTCTGTTCTACCAGCTTTATAAATAAACATCTGGCACAACTTTATTTTTAGGAAAAAAAATCATCTAAAAGCAGGCTACTAGCTGACCATCTCTTTATTAATCCAGCTACAGAGGCACAGTGTTTAAAAAATGCTAGTGTGAACCTGTGTGTCATGTTCAGGCCCACAGGGAAAAAAATGGGTAACAGTAAATAATGAAATAACAGAATAAATGAGAGTCGATTTCGGTGGGATTTGTGAAACACACCGGAACCCTTCAGATCCGTGTACAGCAGTGCTCAGATCAATGAACAAAGTAAAAAACATCACAGTGTTTCCATCCTCCAGCTGCACACAGCACTTCTTGTTCTTAGATCAAGGCTCTGTGATAAAGAAAGATCAAGAAAATGTAGCCCCAGGACCTGTGAACAGATGTCAGCTGCTTTCCTTGGTCCAGCCCAGCCTGCTACAGTTCATGTCTTAAAACCAACAACAAGATTAAGCAATTATTCCCTATATGCTTGTTATTGTCGTCCAATAAAGCAGCATCTAAAATAATAGCTTTTCTCCTGCCACCCAAGGTTGAGTACTGCAGAAAAATGTGTTGAAACTGATTAGGTTACAGAGATAGGCCTGCATAAATAATTGCTGAAAGTCACCTAAGTCAAAATAATAATAGCAGAGAAAATTAACTTTCAGATAGAAAAGCTACATGTCTATTCGCTCATTTGTATACTGAAGACTAATTCAGCAAATGAAGAATACAATTCTTGGGACAAAACAGATAACCCATGGATTCATGGTGATAGCTGTTACAAAAAGTAGGTCTATCTTGAGATCAATTGGCCATGAGAAGTTTTAAATTCACTATTATTTTTTTATTATTATCATACAACCATGTTAAGATTTATACAACTTTCTTGGTTGGTTTGCCCTGTATGTCACCAAGGGAACCTAGATTTACAGATAATTAGGTAGAATACTTGAAGCAGTCCAAGAATTCCTTTCATGCAGTTGAAAGGTGTCTTTCTTTTCTTGAATTTATTTTTTTTTTCTGTCTCCTATCTGTCATCAGTTACTTTCTTCATAACTGGCACACTGTACAGAGTAGATTTCTTCTTCAATAAATATCACTGTTGTCATTAAAGATCATCACTTCTCTGTGCAGTCAACAGCAATTTGAATGTGGAAACCTTCACGACAATCCTCCCTCTCACAGGAGAGGAAATGTCTTCGGTCAGTATCTCATCCCTCAAGGTCTCTCTTCTTGGTCCTGAAATAATATTTATAGCCCCATTTGTCTTGTCAGTGCCATTCCCTCTCCACAAGAAGGAGCCAGTTCAGAGTAATCATTACCACCATGTTTTATGGAGCAGTCTACATCTAATAGCAAATACTCCTCCTGGGCCAAGTTGATGAGAGCAGCGTCGTGTCTGCTGAGCACTTCTGCTGTCTCTGCCTAGCTCATTCAGCATGGCCGATTGGTCTCCTTTTCTATTTTTACTTCAGTTTTTGTATTACTATCCCATAAATGGATATGTTTCAAGTAATGTGACAGGCTCTCTCTCCCTCTTGACTATTTTATTATTTTCAGTGAAATGTATTTTGTACGACTTCTTTCGCTCATCATCATAAACACTGAATAAGTAGATTTTTCCTGGCAAGTTAAAGAAGTCTGACAATTCTGTATTCAGGGCTGAATGCAAGTTAAATAACATTGTGCTGATCCACTATGAAAAATAGCAAAACATGCAAAACCTCCCCTAAAATCTGACATCTTACAGTTACAAAGGGGCTTTCCTACCAACAATTAGGCTGCAGTTGAAGGTATAGTGCATCACTTTTAACTCTAGTAAAAACCTTTCCTTCTAATTCCAGATGAGCAAATATATGACTCCTTTTCTACTAGTAACAAAAGAATTTCTATATTTTCATTCACATGCAGAACCTAATTTGGACCATGTACATCTGGTGGGCTTGCATGATTTGTGAGGCATATCAGTGCTGAACTTGAAAAGTTTTTATTTTGAGGAGCATTTCTGCATAATGTTTATGCTGAGCCTGAATTTACAGAGTATGTGGCTAAAGGCAAACTTTTAGGGAGACTGCAAATGGCCTAACCATAATCTACAGGCATGAAAATTGAGTCCCAGAATCCTTGTTGTCATGTAAGAAACTTGGAAAGATACAGCTAACATGGAAAATGCAACTAGTTATGCGTATTTTTTTACATTCGGTTCCCCATAATCATGCCCATCCCCACACTGACTGCCAAGGGTGACTTATTGGTTTGGTGAAATTTATCATCTTTATCCCTCAATGTTGAAGAAAACTGTTGCCTAATGCTAAAAAGAGATAAAGTTGACTTGAGGTAGGCTTTGAAGTTCATGAAATACTTTACCTGCCGTCATGCACCCCACTGCAGACTATCCCTAATTTATCACAATCATCATGTCTGTCTTAAGGTTTTGCATTCTTCAGCTTGTAGCTTCCTCCCTTCCTTCCCTGCCCTCTTCTCCCCTGTGCACCCCACCAAGATTTAAGTCCTTGCAGTTTCAAAAGGCGGGAAACTGTCAAAAAGGCAATCAAAAATCAAAAGGCAGATAAAAGAGTTGAATGTATGTGTATGTATGAATTTTAAGGAACTTCACTATTATTAAAAGTTCATAAAAGGAAATTCTTATGAGTTTATAAATCTCATCAATTTTGGAATGCCTAGAGTTGGCAATACTATGTGGTTTCTTACAGGAGTTCACAAAGCACTGACCACCACAAGGCTTCCTGTATCCCGGAGTTTTAAAATATGCAAGAGCATCCAGTTCCTATTAGATGCCCAATATTCATATCTAAAATCACATTTTGGCCACCAAAGAGAAATTAATAACCCGTCACTCACCATTTTCTGTGGTAATTAAGGAGTTGCTCTAAACTGAGCATTGCGAATTTTCCACGTGTTAATTTGCTGCCACTTTTTAGTACAGTAGCTGAGGAGTCCAGAAATCAAAGAGATGCAGCAACTTCAAACATGAATACCTAGAGCTGTGCTCTTCTGAATGAAAATGGACACAGAAGTGAAAGCTAACATTTTTCTCTATAGACTCCTTCACATGGGTGTGTTTGATGCTTTCCTCTATGGGGTCGGAAGCTGGAATTAAGTAATGAATAAACATGTCTTATTGAAACAACTTTGACATTTCAACTAAGTTTACACATTAATTAAGATAAGGTTGTCCTAGCCCCCCCCAAAGAGGAGCAGAAATTTGAGAGAACACGGTGGTTGAAGTATAGTATAAAAAGCTGTATGAACACTTTGTTAAATGCACAGATTTAACCCTGCTGTTTTGCTCCTAATCATTATTAATTGCCTCCAGTGGTGGACATTAATTTCCCTATTGCAGCAACATGCATCTTGAGTTTGGGCATATCCTAATATATCAAGTGGGACAGGTGATATAATTCAGCTGGTCACAGCTGGAAAGAAGACAGCCACCCACATGCAAGCAGTCTGTCAGCCTTAGTTACGCTGCAGACACCACCACAGCCTCCATAACAACATTGTACATTTATCTCTGGGGATAACTTTACAAGAAGTACAGCCGATCAGTTCATCCTATTTAATCTGCTGTTGTCTTAGCAGGAATAAGAATGCTTCAGCCTGGGCTTTAGCTCTGAATTTGGAAGGGGAAAAACTTGGGGCTGGGTGTGCAGAAGAGCCTGGCTATTTCCTGGTTACTAGAAAGGGGAGGAAGTTGGTATGGTGTCCCAAAACAGGGCATGCCCCAGTAGCCAGAAGTCCAGTGCTGGCATCTGGACCATGAGAGATTTGCGTTCACATCCCTGAAGTACCCAGTTCGGACTGGAACCCACTTGCCAAGCATTGCATTTGTAGGTTCATGTAATGGTCACTGAGCCAGAGCAGCTCTGCCAGTAAATTAACTATTTCTTCCATGTGTACAAGGGCATGAGAAGAGGACACAAGTCCACCTTGGAAGGGACTGGTGGGAAGATCCTCTATTTGAAGGCAAAACATGCAGCTGCAAAAGCCTGCTCAGCCTGCAGTTCTGGTGGGAAGAGGGTGCTCCTTGCTGTCTACTTTGAGGCAGAAGTTTTCCTCCTGGACTCAGGAAGGACATATACTTCCACAAGAGGTTTCTGGGTTTAACAGTGGCACATATCCAGGTGAAGAATGCTTCCTTGGAAAAAAAAACCTTGCCCAAGTGTCCTGATTATCTAGTTAATGAAACATTTAAATTACTGCTAGCTCCGAGTTCCTTTCCCAGTATGCGCCGTAGCTACACCTCAGCAACTGTTATGGTGTATGCACTGAATTTAAGCTAGAACATAAAAGAAGTCTGAGGAAACAAAATACTGTATAAAAGGATCTTGGGATTTAGCCCAGAGGAAAGATGGGGGTTTGAACTGGGCAGAACCAGGTTCCACAGTTGCCTTTCTTAACTGTAATTAACTGTAATTTTTCAAATTGCAATTACCCTTATTTGTAGAAACCAGCAAAGGATTAGCCATGGGGCTGTCCACCACTTGGTTTAATAAGTATGCACAAGTTTGTTTGCTTGTCCTAACCATTGTCCAAATGTGCAAAATGTATTTGTCCAAAAACAAAGGAGAAAATTTAGGGTGGAGAAAATTTCTGCAACAAGGTCTTCCATTTAAAATTTTTCAGTGAATTGTGAAAGCACCTTTCCAAAAGTTACTTTCTTTTTAATATAAAATGATGAATGTATTTTGGGAACCCGAGTGTCATGCTCCATTCAAAGAGTCTTTAAGACAGTTCTTATTTGGACCACCTTGGTGATTCCTGATAACTACATTGCTTCTGAGTTCACCACTGTAAAAGTGAAGTGTAAGAATTTAAAAAAGCAACTCAGTTATTTAACAGATCATGTTCTGTTGTAATAGACTGATATAACTTGATGGGCCTTTTTTCTGGTTCTTGGTTCTTGTGCCTTTCAAATTATACTAATCACATAGGTGTAATCCTGCAAGTTCTTGCTGCATTTTGCAGATATGCCTTATCATTCCAGGATGGCACCATAGAAGTGCAGTTGTTTAATGAATCAGAACATGGAGGTGAAACTAGTCCTTAGCATCTTAGCATGTAATAACACTTTACACCAAGCATTATATAGTGTGTTTTTAAGTGCTCAGTGATTAGGCTTGATGCATTTAACCTAGCTGAAAATTATAAGTACTAAAGGTAAAGGAAAAATATGTTTATATGGCATTGAAAGGTATTAATTCTTCACTGCATCTGTGAATTATTCCATACCAGGTTTCTCAAATGATATCTTGATAATTAGATCTCCATTTCTTTAAAGGTGACATTCTGTCCTGAGAGCTTCTAAATTACATTGTTTTCTTTTTTTGTTGGGTCAACACATTGTCAAAGTGAGTCACAGTGGATTCTCTCTGTCTCCTGACTTTGATCTCTGCTTTTTCCCATAGAAGAGTCCAGGCTGTGGCTCAGCAGTGTGTCAGTCCTGATCAACTACTGCAGGCATCCAGGGCTGTGTTTATCTCTTTCTTGTTCCCTAGCGTTGTTGGAAGGAGCCAGCATTCCACTCGCAGCGGATGGGTCTTGTTCTCTCTCAGTCTTCCTTGGAAAACTTATCTGCTTATAAGCAGAAAACTTGTCTGCTTATCTCTGGGCAGCTTTATATTTCATCTGGACTGGCACCTGGTTTGGAGGTCTGGAACACAGTGTTTATGTTTGTCTCCTCTTTTTTTACCACTTCTAAGGAATGCTGTTTTACAACCCAGGAACCAAGTGAAGGCTTGAGTAGGGGAGAGATTTGCTACAAAATCCAAGAAGGAAGGAAAACAATTCTGGATATACTGCAGTTTTTGTCATGATCTTAGACAAGATGTTTTTTTGTTATCTATGCAGGAGTGTTTGGGTTAAGCTGCCAGTACCACTCTATCACAAATCTCCCTGCCAACCTGTGAATCAGATGCTCACAATCAAAATGGGTCAATTAAACTGTTGGGTTGCCTGTTTTGGATGGCTTGGCTGAACAGCCTTGTTTTAGCTAGAGCTGTTATTTATGAGTTATCACAGGAAGATTCCAGTGTTATGATCACTGTTATTAACACAAGTTTAAAGAAGCAAAGGCTTTGTACTAAAAAGGAAACAGTCAGGGAGAAGCCTCACACAGTGGTATGTGGGCTGAATTCCTTGCAGCAGTATACATTTCCCTCTTAATTAAAATAGTTAAACTGTGGAACTAGACATTGATGCAATATGTTGTTCCCATTCTGGAAATACATTCACTAAGAGTTAATAAATAATCTATGAATTCTAATCTTTTAAAGTCATTTCAGAGGGATGAAGTCATCTGCTATAATTGTAAATGCAGTACCTCTGCCTTCACTGCTTTCAAATGTAAAGGTGAGAAGCTGATTAGAGGTGCTGGGTTGCTAGAGATAGATGTTCCAATTTAAATGCCGCACCATTTGTTTTTAGCAGATTGAGACACTAGAATAATGTTTCCTTTTATTGTAAGGCTTTAGCCCTGGATTTCTACCTGCTTACCCCAGATTTAGCTGAGAAAAGGGATATATTTTCTTCTTACTAAATTTGCAAGGATTGCTGCAAGCAATACAGGCTGCCTAGATAGACCAGATTTCCCTACTACACGGCACTAGTTAGCTGATGCCAGACCTACAAGAATATCACATTCTCATTCTGACATCTGAGGTGAGTCTTGCTGCAGAAGCACAGTTAAAGCTGCTTTTGATGAATGTAAGGGCATTGTTCTGCTTTGCTTTGCTTTGCTTTTCTTTTCTTTTAAGAGGAGCTGAGCCAACTTACTTGGAAAATCAAGCTTTCCATGTCCTATTTCAGATCCTAAACTGAAAGTACATGGCAGGCTGTAAATCTCCCTAGGCAGTGGGATGACTAGTCATTGCTGAGTTTGGTTTCCCACTTCTAGACTGCTACCAGTCTTGGGGTGGATCATTTAAAACTACTTTGTGGGTGACTGTGTTGTCCAGCAGTTGCAACCAGAACTGCAGCATAGACGCCTTAATTTCTGATACCCATGCTTCCACAAGCAGGTTTAATTCTCTCGACAACAGTCAAATTAGCTGACACAATGCTGTCAGTCAGTGCAGGCAAGGATAAGCCATATCAAGCTTCAGATTCCCTCATGTCCCATCAGTTGTTTACTTATGACAAAATGTCAAGGTTTGGAGCATGACTCCCCCTCACCTCTAGCAAGTAGTGAGTTTTAATTGAAATCATATCATCAAAGGGCTGCAGTCAAGCACTGCTGCGATTCTTGGTGATCACAAGCCCAAAGGGAGTGACTTTAATGAAGCATAGAGCCCAAGAACCTCCCAGCTAAAGTCCCATCTAAGAGAAAACTCAAGCACATTTGAAAGTGCAGAAATACTCAGAGCAAAGATCAAACTTCCCTCACATCTCCTGGAGTGGAACAGAAATGTTACTCACTGGAGATCTAGCCCTAGCTAAACCTAGTGCAGCAGAAATGAAAGGCTATACTGCTTTCCTAGGTTATTCAATACCCCAGCATTTTACATGAATAACAATGGTAGCATTATCCAGTGTATACATTATATAGAGACAGTCAAAAATGGTATATCAATGATAGCATCTTTAATAGCCATAAAAATAAAGTGAGGAAGACAGTGGGTGATAAATATAGAACAGCCCGTATTGATCCATCTGCATTTGGTTTGTTAGATTTCTTATACAGTTCATGGGAACAAAAATCTGTCAGTTCTTCCTCCAAAATAAACTGCTTTCCATTAACAGGCAGCAGATGATCTCATGGGTTTTAAAGAAACATGCAAAGGATATGATGAAGATTATTAATATAGCTATAAATTTCATCAGCCTTGCCTCTTGAAACTCGGACAACTGCTCTCAGCAATAATAACAATAACAATAATAATAATAATAATAGCCTGAAGATCTTTTGTATCTCTGTAATCTCTCTATGCCACTCACAGTTATGGTAACTTTAAAAGTGGTACCTAAGCCCACCTGATAGGAAAATATCCCTTGCAATGCCTTAAGTGTGCATTAATCCTGGATCACATATGAGGCAGCTTCAGGACAGCCCCGCTGCATCTGAGGACTGCCATGCTCACCTGGCAGAGGACAAAGAGAAGCTCTGCAGTCCCTCTGCAGTCATCTTGTGGAGAGCCTGGACTGTAGGTATCCTGGCCAGTTTGCCATGGGCACATCTTTCCATGTATCCCTTCAAATCTGGTGAATGTTCCACAGAAAACTGTTAATCATATAGCAGCCTTGGGGATGCCCCACAGCCAGAAGGATAGGAGACAGGCCTGGTAGTGGAGGAGGCTTGAAAGCTTTGTGGTAAGTATGTGAATGCTGGCAGATTGTGCCAGAGCTACTGCTGCCCCCCTCTGCTGTTTAATCCTGAGGCAGCACACTCCTTCACCAGCCTGACCATCGTCTGCCTCAGCTGTCAGGGGCTTCCATGCCTTCAGTGCATACTCTTCAGATATTGCTCAGCTGGGGTGCAATGGCACATCCCATGAGACCGAAGTGTCTTCCTATGTTCAAGGTTGAACAGAGAGAGGAAGAATGAAAGCACAAATAAAAGAATCATAGAATCATAGACTACCAGGTGGGAAAGAAACCAAGGATTGCCTGGCCCAACCTTTCGTGACAAAACCACGATCTAGACAAGCTGGCCCAGCAGCCTGTCCAGCTGAATCTTAAAAGTATCCAACAAGGGGGAATCCACCACCTCCCTGGGGAGATTGTTCTCATTGTGAAAAATGAGTGACTGATTATCATTGTGACTGATTGGTCTCATTGTGAAAAGTCTTCCTGCTGTGTCCAATAGGAATCTCCTCAGGAGTAACTTGTACCCATTATCCCTCATCTTTTCCATGTGACTCCTTTTAAAAAGAGAGTGTCCATGTCCATTGCAGCCACCCTTTAAATACTGGAACATGGTGATAAGGTCTCCCTTAGACCTCCTTTCTCAAGGTTGAACAAACTTGAAACAGTTCTCTCAGCCTTTCCTCATATGGCAGGCAGTCCATCCTTTGATCATCTTTGTGGCCTTTCTCTGGACCCTCTCCAGCCTGTCCACATCTTTTCTTTCATAGCGGGGACCAAAACTCAGCACAGTATTCCTGGTGTGGTGGGATAAGCTGTGCTGGTTTTGGCTGTGGTAGAGTTAATTTTCTTCACAGTGGCTATTAAGGGGCTGTTTTGGATTTGTGAAGAAAACATAGTTGATAATACACAGAAGTTTCTGTTATTGATGAGCTGTGCTTACAGAGAGCCAAGGCCTTTTTGGCTTTTCTTCCTGCCACACCGGCAAGGAGACTGGGGGTGCATGGGGAACTTGGAGAAGACACAGCCAGGACAGCTGTCACCAAATGGCCAAAGGAATATTCCATACCATATGACAACACACTCAGTATATAAGGTGGAGGGGGAAGAAGGAGGGAAGGAGAGGCATTTGGAATGGTGACATTTTTCTTCTCAAGTCAGCATTATGCATCATGGGGCTCTGCTCTCCTGGAGATGGCTGAAGCTCTGCCTGTGAACTAATTCCTTGCTTTGCTCTGCTTGCATGCATGACTTTTACTTTCCCTATTAAACTAGTTTTATCTCAACCAGTTTAGTTTTCTAGCTTTTGTGCTTACAGTCTGATACCGCCGGTGGAAGAGGGAATGTATGGCTGGATGGTTCTTGGCTGCTGGCTGGGGTTAATCCATGACACAAGCTCTGAGTACAGTGGGATAATGACATTTTTATCTCAGCTGGTGATGCCCTTGTTTATGTAACCCATCATCTTGTCGGTTTTCTGTGCTGCAGAAGCACACTATTTGCTCATACCGAGCTTGTTGTCTACCAGGATCCCCAGGTCCCTTTCCACAGAGCTGCCCCAGCCTGTGCTGCAGTCCTACATTATGTTTTTCCAGGTGCAAGACCCTACATTTGTCCTTGCCGAACTTCATAATGTAGTTGTTAGACCAGTCTTCCAGCCTATCCAGATTTTCCTGCAAAGTAGCTCTCCCTTATGGAGTGTTCACTTCTACACTCAGTTTGGTATCAATGGCAAACTTTGTCAGGGTACAATCAATGGCATCTTCTAGCCTAAAGTGTATGTTGTTTTTGTCAGATTATTATAAATGTCACAATCTGCTCAGAGGCAAGTACATAGGGGATTTTGAAATGTGTGTGTACCTGTGTTTGGTGGGCTCTGTGTGCTCTCCAATATGTAAAATATTTTTCCCATTGAGACCCCTGGTGCTTGCTTCTACATTCCCAGAGCATGTGGGAGGTTTTTCCCAGGACTTCTCTTTCCCTCAATGGAGAGGATGTCTGAGCACTGAGTGCACACTATTTACCTTCCAGCCATGACACATAGTTATGTATTTTGGAGGGGAACAGCAACATTTCTAATGTAGACAGCACTCACAAAATGGCTCAGAAATACTCCCTATTTTCAATTAATTCAAACAGTTGAACAACCTAATTTCTGCTGTGTTTGGAGCATGATGCAGTTCTGATATGTCACATTGCATTAGGATTTTGCACATGGTATTTGCTCATCTCAGTTTCAGACTTCCTGCAGTACGAACAAACTCATTTTCTGATCAGATTCCCATTTCCTGCCCCTGAGTCACAAGAGGAATACAGCCCTGTTATGGACAGCAAGATGCAAAGATCTTCTAGAAACCCTCTGCTGCCACAGTTCACCAGCTCCTTAAATTCCAGTTACTTCACTTTTTTTCCCCAAAGAAATGTTATTGAAGCCAACTACTGGTTTGAACTCCTTTCCAAGTGAGTGTGAGATGAAGAGAGGAGGGAACATCAGCCAAAGACACTGGTATGCCATTTTTATTGACCATTTTTCACCTTGAAGCTGGTCAAATGCCCCCCTTCTGGGGGCATTTATTTTGCACTCTATTTTTCTACAGACTGATATGTCTTCTCCCTGGCGACTGTGAGGAGTAGCAAGGAAGAGAATGACTGTGGCTGCCTGGTGGGGGATGCATAGCTACTACAGTTTCCAGTTTGGCAGAGCTCACAGAAATAGCTCTTGCAGAAATATGTATTCCTGAAATGACCTAAAAATAACCCAGTATAAACCTGAAGTGTATATAAAGTTGGAATATAAAGATGTAAAAGGTATAAATCACTCTGCTCTGCCTGTCCCAGGGAGCACCTTCGTGGTTATTCCAGCCCATACCATGCCTTACCCCTCCACACCGCGACTCTGTTCTCCTGGTTTGAAGGACTTGATTTGAAAACAGCAGAAGGATTGATGCTGCCTTGGCTGGATCGAGAGGCACCCATGCCTCTGGAGAAAATTTTATTTGTGCTTATGAAATGAGACCCTCATGAGATGTAAGTTCTTGTGGGAACAGAGGACCACTGCTCTTCACAAATATTAAAAAGCACTTGAAGTAAAAAAAAATACAAAGAACCAGCTCCTCTCATATACAATTAGTTTTAAAATTACCTGCTGTACAGAAATAGAGGTAAATTGTCTTCAGCAGGTTTAACCCCATTTTTAATAGCAGTGTCTGAAAGTCAGTAGTGTCCTTCACAATCCTATATCCAAAATGAATATATGAATATATTGAGAAATTAGCATGAAATGGTGAATATGGCAAATGTATTTCACATCTCCAAACAAAGACAAATGAAAATCAAGAATCTCTGCAATATTCGTCCTAAAAAAAAAAAAAGAAGAAAGAATCATCTTACTGAATAAATTACATTTGAAGAGTCAGCAGTGTTTCTTTATGGTCAAAGATTAATTCTGAGGACCAGAAGCCTGAACCAGCAAACAAAGTACCTGCTGCTGTCTGCCCCATCCTGAGAGCTCTTCACAGCAGAGCTGAGTAAATAATTCGCAGTAGATAATTTACTCACACAAAAGCTTTCTTTTTTCCACTTACTGAATGTCAGTACCTTGATTTGGCTTCCTCTAATTTATTTGTAATTCAAATTTACTTGTCCAATTTATTATCTTTCTTCTTTCCTAACAGGTCGGATAGACTAGACTGTGAAGGGTCTGCTACAAGTGTTTCAACCCGCCTGTTCGAAAGAGAGCTGAGTTCATAATGAGTAGTATCATATGGTTTGTGTTTTTTTTCCCTCTACCAATAGGAACAGAAATTTTGTGATCAGGGGAAGAGCTTTGGGTTGATAATATAAATTTTGTTCTGCTGGATAAAACCAGAAGGGTTTTCCTCAAAGCTTCAGCCTTAGAAAAATGGTGGTACTGCAGTCTCTGCTGTCTATGTTCAGAGCTAAAATGAAATCTTTTTATTACATTCACTTGAAATAATGACATCTGCTACTCCAGGCACAGTTAAAACCTCATTCACTTGCTTGTATGCCTGGGCTCTAGAAAAATTTCCCAATGAACTTGAACGCCTACTGTGTTAAGCAGTGTCCCTTTTAAATGTACTAATTGCAAAACATAGACTGAAGAGAAATGGTCACAGCAGTGGTGGATGAAGAGTTTTTGTCCCTCATTAAGTTTAAGCTTGAGGCTCTGGTAGAGCTTTGTCATTTCAGCCCAGCACTTCTGCTATATGGCAGTATTCAAGCATGCAGACTTCAAATGGTCTTTTCATGGGCATTCAGGCAATCCAGGCTCCATCGCTCTAACGTCTGTAGAAAACAAACAAGAAAGAGCTGGGAAGCCTGGGCAAAGGGAATCCATTTTCAAGCCACCAGTAACACTAGTCCACTAATGCAATCCCTGTCTTGGCCTCTGGATTTGAGAGATGATTAAAAAAAACCCCAAAGCCAGAAACAAATTGGCATCATCTAGCCAGATGTTAATGGGACGCTAGCTCTTAATGGATGTTTGCTGCTATTCACACTGCTGTGTATCACTACTGCTTTCTTCAGTTTACATAATCAGATATAATCCGTGAATATGTTCATGCAAATTTTAGCAGAGGATGGATTTGTAGAGCAGGACATCTCAGTTACAATGTGCTTTAACTAGAAATCGTTTATGTGAAATACAGAAATGACCACCTCAGGTAACATTTCTGTAATTTTTAATTTAATTTCTGTAATTGTTTTACTGTGAAACCCGATAAAAATTAGACAAAACTTGGAAAGTTTGGTTATTGTTTGCTCAAGTGGATGTATGAGAGGTGAGGTGTATGTATGCAGCTTTGGTTTGTGTTTAAAATCCTAGTGGTTCACAGCCATTTTCCCATGCCTGTGGGCTCTGGCCCATGGGTTGACTAGTACCTTTCTGAAAGATCAAATGCATCCAGATGTGGATAGGCAGAGTTAAAGGCTGCACACGGCCAAAGAATCTGCTCCAGTTTTGTCCAAAATCTCAAATGAAGCGCCCACTCTGTCAGGCTGACAACAGTGCTTACCACTCCAGTGGCAGTGGCCTCTGGTATCCAGAGGAATAATTTTCTTCCCTTTTGCTCTTTATTTTCACAGGCTTTTGCACTTCTCAGACCTGATCTTAGGTGAGAGGAAAGCATCAAATTAATGCAAGAGGGCTGCACTTCTGCAGGGCAGGGCAGAATCCCAGGAGAAGCCCCATGTCACCCCCTCAAGCCTGCCTGCTGCAATGATATCACTGACAGAGCATCTCCACCTGCCACAGTCCTGCCAGCCTCTGGGGCAGCACAGCCTCAACTGCATTGCACCAAGGACAAGCAATGAAATATTCACATGCCCATGCACCAGACCCAGCAGGCCATGGGGTCTCAGCAGTGATCCCTGAGTCCTCAGCAACAAGACTCCTCCGTGAGCCATTTTTTCAAGATGTAAAGTGGGTCCGGCTGTTGCTGGCTGGCTGACTGGCAGCTGAGAGGCTTTTAATGAGCATCTCTCCTCCTTGGCAACACTCACTGAAGGTGTCTTCATCTAGGAGTGAGAGCTACAGTACTGGGCTGAATCGTCCTGAATTATTCTTTGCATGTCTAAGAAGGTATAACTGCTATTTAGAAAGGTTCTTAAACCAGCAAAGCATCCAGAATATAAAAGGCAGAGAAAAAAAAAAAGCACTGCATGAACCTATATTTTAAAATAAATTTCATTTATTCCAATTGCCCCTTTTCTGAACTCCTAATAGAACAAACCTTCTTGGCAAAAGCTGAGGAGGGACAGAAAGAAACCAAGGCCCTGTGGATAATTCAGGAATTATAGGCTGTGCATGGGAAACAGTACTGAAAAATGCATGAGAGCCATTTTTTAAAAAAAAATGGACTATGGAATGCTAGCTTTTGCGGAAGAATCAAGATCAATAAATAGAAAGAAGCAAAACTGCAAAGAGCCTGAAATTGAGAGCAGAAAGCTCTCAAAAACCCATCTGGGTTGGAAAAGAAGAGGCACTGGAATTTTTCAGAGAAGGGTGGATGAGTTGTAGGGACAAACCTGAAGAAGACCCCATGTTATGCACATGGCTGAGGTCAGATCACAGAAGGGGGCTGTAACCACCAACACAAGTGAAGATTTTTGCTCTGGGAGAGAAAGAAAAAAAAAAAGGTAGGTCTAGAAAAGCCACAACTGGAAGGAATGTCATATCCAGCTCCTCTTCCTCATGCTACCCAGCCTTGAGCTGCCACAGAGGGGACTGATGACTGGAAGTCAGCGCAACAGCCATGGGGAATGAAGATGTACCAGTGAAGCACAGCCTGCCTGAGATGAATGTGACATCAGTTTTGTGAGACTGTCATACTCAGACTGGTGTCCAGGAGCCGAAGATTATTGTAACAATGACACGGCAGCAGATTGAATTTCCTCAATGGCACAGGCAAGCAGGAGAGACCAGGGATGAGTGTCAGCTCAAGCAAGCAGCAGTGCTCACTGGTATAAGAAATGCCAGCCTTCGCCCTGCTCCTTGTTTTATTTTTTAACCACAAAAAAATCACTTGCAACACACAGGGTGACCACATAAATGCAAGAGCTACACTTGAAATCCAAAGAAGACAAATCCAAAGAGTCCAAAGGTTTTTGTGAAAAAAATAAATTTGTTTGCAGCTATGCCTATAAAGCAGGATCGAGGATGTCATTAGACGTCAGACACTGCCTGTCTGGTGAAGTGTTTCCTGAGCCTGCAGATAGGCTTCGAGGAAAGTGAATGGGGTAATTGCCTTTCCCGGAGCATCAAACACAGGAATGGGGTGGGAGGCAGAGATAGTAATGAAAAAGTAGTGCTGCACTGCCTGCCTGGTGATTTAGCAGGTGTGTGTGTGAGTGTATCTCAGTGCACACCCTCGAATAGCCTGGAAATCAAATTGCTGCAGGGTCTCTTCCTCGTGATTTTTAAAGGGCCTCTCTGTTGTGTGTTTTAGAGGCAGATTGATAAAGGAGCTGGGTAACACTGAAGTGTACTCAAAACTGATGCCACTTCCCAGGCTTGGGAGGCAAAACATCCCCAAGAAGGAGGAAGCCAAGAGCCCAGGGAAGCCCTTGGCACATCTCTCTATCCTCCTCCTAGCAGCCACCAGCACAAGAGACGCAATTAGGGTCCAAGTCATCCCAGCTGATGCCCAGCTGTCAGACCCTTGAGGCAGGGGATCAGAGTCTCAGCTGGGTAGAAACACTAACACCACCCTCATTCATTTATGTTCCAGTCACACTGACTACTCCAGGACTAATCTGGGGAGAAGTGGGGACTTTGCACCAGAATAAATGTATCACTCTTTGTGATGGCCATGCTACAAAGCAAGATGCTCATTTGAATCCATGAGATTGGCATTTAAGAATGCAAAGGCCAGAGTGCCTGGCTTGGGAAAACAGGAGGAAGTACAGGCAGAATTTTGCAGTCCTGGACAAACGTTATTACCTCTACCCATCACTTTATCTTCCTGAAGGATCCTCTATACACTGGTCATCCCAAAGGTGTTACTGTGTTCTTAAAACCTTTTCAGTATAATTGAACTCGATCAACATATGGTGAAGACAAAGCACAAGCTGACAAGCACAGGACTGACCCTTACATGTTGGTCATATCTTCCTTCCCCACAGAGATGTGACTAGGGAGAAGGAAAAGCCTTTATAAAGCCACTGAAACTGGTTAAAATTAGAATTGGCTGAAAAAGGGTATTCGGGGGGATAAATTAATACACTTAAATTTTTATTTCACCTGAATTCAGGAGAACCAAGTCTTGCACTTATATTTCTTTGAATTACAGAAAGGAAATCCCCTACACAATTTTTTGTTTTCTTCAAGCTGTTGACAGCTTATGTGCTGATGACTTACATGTTCAATGTTACAATATCAGGAGAAAAGGTTGGGTCTTTAAAGTATTAAAAGCATTTCTTTTTTTGCTTTGCATAAAAATGAATGAATTCTTTGTTCCTCTCATTTTGACATGCTTTGTGGAGAGTGTATGCTCAGCAAGTCTAAAAACTTTCAGCACAACCTGTCATAGCCTCTAGGAATAGACTAAATAAGTGTTAACCAAAGCATGAAATATGAAACACAACAACACAAGACAGAATGGAGTGAAACTCTGCTCTGATTTCAAATCATGCATAAACAGATTTTCTTGCTATAAGCACAGCAGCTGATTTTTTTTGGTTCCCTTGTGTTTAACTTGTGTTTTCTTTTTCAGTGGAGAAATAAGAAACAAACTGGCATCTCGAAATATTTGACCTCCTCCAAATGAAATTATTTTTGTTATTCTAGCTAGATCCAATAAAAAATGAACAGAGAGAACTCTTCAGAAATGTGGTATCTTTTTAATGTGTATTTTCCTCTTCTCTTTCTACCAATAATGTTTTCTGGTCAGAAGGTACTAATAGCCCTTCATAGACAGCTTTAAAGATGAAGGGTCTAGAACTCAGCAGCTGAGTTCAGGACCGGTTCCCAAGAAATGTTATTCAGCCCCTAAAAAAACCTTTGGTAAAGTATAAAGCCTTATAGTGCCTTTTTAAAAAGGAGATAGCCCTTGGCATCAATATTAGTGTCTTTCATGGACATTTGCACCTTGGACATATTTTTCAAATTTCCTACAACAAGGATATTTTGAAAAATAAAAAGCCTTGGTGAGTTGTTCGTAAGCGAGGTTCTTGCAGCTGCTACTTTACAGATTTCAGTAAATCTCACACCTCCCAATGTACTTCAGTCCCTGTTAGATCCTGTCTGTGAGCAGTTGTGTGGCACTGATATCTTGCTGAAGAAAAGTTGACAGGAAGTGTACAATGCTGTTTTTGTAGCAAAATGCAGTTACTTCTGTAGCTCATGCATTATTTTTAGGTTTTAAGTCAGCTCTACTCAGTAGACCAACGTAGCTGTCTCCTGAGGGGTTTCCTTACATTCCCCCAAAACAATCAGTGTTGCAGCCAGCCAGGACTGGAGACATGGCTGAGTGGACCCTTGGCCAGATTCAAGTTGGCAATTCATGTTTCCTTTATTTTTAGAGTGCATATTATTGTCGCCCCAATGCAGATACCCAGTGTTTTTCACCCTCCTTTACAGGGCCTTGCAGTCCTTTGATGGTCAAACAGCTGTCAGTGCACACAGGGTATGGCTGAGATTCGGAAATTCAGTTCATGCTTGAATGAATTCAAGCAGCTTACAGTGCTATGGAAAACAGACATGCCTTTAGTCTCCTTCCTGCATTACCCGTACAAACACGCCAAAAATCCTGTCGCTTTTGGTGACAGACCTCACTGCAACATAGCTGCACCTGAAAAAAGAAGTGTCACAGATGCACACTCTGCCTTGCAGCTTCAGCTGGGAGAAATGAGAGTCGCAAGTTCTGGAAATAAATCTGCCTCTCACTCAGCACCAGAAAACCGACAAGTGTTCGTCCATCTGCTGTAAGCAGTCAAACTGTGAGTTAGCTGATGTGATATTACGGCAGCGTAATTGGCTGAGACTTTTTGGACCGTGCTCCATGCCCCTGTGCTGGATCTCCAGCAGCAGCATTCGGGGGGTGAGGGCTGAGAGGCAGAGGGCTCCTTGAGACCTGTCTGATGGAGATGGGCAGCAGTGGTGTGAACGGATGGCTGGAGCGGAGGCACTGCCCGACCACGTTAGCGCTTTCTGCCAGCGGCAATGATGGAGAAAGCTTTTGCAGCTGTCCCTCAAATCCCTGTGCCACATAGTCGAAACCCTTTCTGCTTCACAGCTAACCTGTAGTCACTTGTATCAGTTATCAGCCCTGGCAATGAACTTCTGCCTTAATATTTGAGCATCAGTTCCTTTTGTCATCACTTTCCCTGCAGTGTCCTTAAATGGACATAAGATGAAGGTGATGGTAATGCATTCCCTGCACCATCTGCAGCATCCAGGCAGTGTGACCCACATGCTGACAGGGCCCACTGCCATGGCCATGAACAACCCCTCCCTTGGCTCAGCTGGTCATGATACCTGCAAACAAAGTTGCCTTGCTTGCTTCACGAGGTTTTCCAGAAACATTGCTGCTGGTAGAGGGGCTGAGCAGGGGCAATGCTCTTGTGTCTCATACTGGCATCACTCAGCATCACCATCACTGCATTTATCAGATTGGGGCAGCCTAGACGAAGCCTGGCTGAGAGTCCCAGGGCTAGATTCCTAGTTCAGAGGTGAAGCAACACTATGATCAGGAGATGAAAGCGATGCCACATCCATCACAGAGACACTGAAGAAGTGTAGAGAAGATTACACAGAAGTTGTAGCTCATTAAAGGAAAACATGCTGAGATATTTTTATGTTGTTGTTACTTATAAAAGAGTCACTTAGCACAGCTTATTATGGTAATTACAGCAATGTAAAGAGAGACCTAGCAAAGATTATAGCACTTTAATACACCATCATCATGGCTTAAATGAAACATATTTAGGACTCAAACAAGGCGTCTCCCACATGCCTGACCAGGGGATAAAAGGAGGAGCAGAAGATCCTTGCATAAGCTGCTCAGGTTGCTGCAACATCCTCAAGTTGGCAGAAAAGCTGTCAGCGTTGACTCAACAAGAGGCAGAGGATTGGCTAGAGGAGGTTGAGATGTGGGGCTGGCACTGCACGTGGCCATGGGGGAGCCAGGGTGGCAGGAAAGATGGGATAGAGATGGACTGTGGGGGACATGGGGCCCAGGTAGACGATTTTGAGATGAGCAAGCAGTTCAAAGATCTCTCCTTCATCACCTCCATCACTCTGTCCGATGCAGGCATCATGCATCAAGAAAGAGACTGTGAAGTCTCATGTTCGCCACGTGATCCGATAAATCCCCCGCTTACACCTCCAGCTCCCAGCAGCTGGGAGGAACTCAACCATAGAATTTAATGACCCTGGTGGGATTTGTCCTCCCTTAATTTATCCAATCCCTTTCTGATACAGAATTTATGTTTTCACCCCTGGAGGTGGGGTCACCTGAGACTGTGTACTCCTCTGCACCCAGATTTATGACAGTTCAAAATTCTTCTGTAACTCTTTACACTATAACTGCTTACTACTTGCTTCTATTTGGTTCTGTTATGGCAGAGCCCATCCTTCCTGCGTAGGCTGCTGCAAGAACTTCCCAAATTCTTAAAAATCCCAAACTCCTTTGTTAGCTCCTCTCAGCTATCTGCATTTCTACATGTCCCTGTGTAGGGAGCATCTCAGAGAATGTCACCATGAAATCTGCAGCCTGCTTATTTACCAGCACTCACCAATCTTCTCTAGCACTGTCAAATCTGTTATCTAGATGCTTCATGAGGTCTCCCACCTTCACCACCACCATGTGCATGGCAGTGGAACCCTCACAGCTATCAGAAATCTGGTTTGGCCACCTTGGGCTCAGGAGTTAGCTTGTTTCTGGGGTAAATGAACCAATTGCAGTGCATATAACTTTCACAAGGTCATGGGTATTTTGTCAGGGATGCTCAGTGTAGTACTCTCAAACCTACTCCTCAGCTGGATTTTCACCTGTATATTACTGCACTAACAGATGTTTTGCTTTTCTTTGAATTATTTCTTTATTCAGTTTTCTGAGGAGCCAAGGCTGGAGAATCCTGCAGCCATATCCTCTCCCACAGCTAAGCTACTGCTGCAGCCAAATTCTTCTCACTTGGACTGGGTCCCATAGTCCCAGGGGCAGCTACTTCAGCACAAACTGTAAATGAGTCAATGCAGATCATGTTTTCTCAAGAAGGAATAACATGCAGACTTAGATTCACACAACCTGATTCCAGTCTCCTGAAAGGAAGGACAGCATCAAGCAAAACATTACTCAGGTTGAGTTGTCAGCTTACAGCAATTTAAGGTATGTGAAAAGCGAGGCCAGTCAACAACATCCATTTCATCCCTTTGCAAATATCCATATGGTGCTTGCTGTGCTGAGGCTGAAGTGTCCTTTCTAGCCTCAGAGTCATCATGTGGAGCTCTCATGGCCAGTTGCACTGGCTGTAAAGGTGACACTGGGGAAGCCTGGAAAACGACAGGAATGCCTTCTCCTTTTTAAATTCAATTTAGAGAAGTTAGAAAGGGTACTTGGTGACATTGACACAATGGACAAATGAAGGCATGCAGGAGCGTGGTGATCTCAGTTTCCATGTTCAACACAGGGACTGACCAGCTACACAGCACTACTCATTTCAGATCTCATTGAAAACTGTGGACAGTGTAGTTTGCAAACGTAAAACAATTGGTTAAACCACACTTAAGATTGTGCTGAGCACACCCTTACTCCCATTTAGCAGAATCTATGGCAAACCACCCTGAAAAGCTGCCCCGAATGCACTCCAGACTAGCCCCTCATTGGGTGCTTTCCTACCTGCAGGAACATATACAGGTAACATCACTGAGTAGAAAACACAGACACTTGTGAGATCTTGTGCAAAAGTAGGTGAGTGTAGTGTTCCATCCAGATGACAGAAATGACTGATCCTGGGGGAGCATGTTTAAAACCCTGGCGGCATCTGGGCCTCTGTGGGCATGCCAGCCCCTGTCAGTCAGCACCCAACGCAGACATGATTTACATCCGTGCTGTGTGCGCGTGCACTTTTGGATAAAGATACCCTTGTGCTGAGGCTGCTGACACTCGATCCCGTTGCTGCAGATACATGGTGATCAGCTGAGTGCCTTCACTGCAGGCAGACCTGGCTTACACCAGCAGAATGGGGAGCCAAAGCCAGTTTAGATTTCTGCTTCTGCAGAAGCAAGCAGATTCATTGACCCACCACAGCCAGGTCTGGTCTTGAAAACTGCTCTGCTTTACAGAGACAATTAAATCCCTTATGTGCAGCCTTGTCATTAAAACATATTTCAATTTAAAAGCAATATTTAGTAATACAGTTGGTTTTTTTTACCAGTTTATTTGGATGCCAGAGTTGAGCAGAAACCTCAGGACTGGCTGATTCACGCCTGTTTCATTTTTCCTTTCAATCTATTTTCTCTGAAAAGGAGACATAAGCAGTGAAACCAATATAGTTTTATTGGATCCAGTGCACTGCCACTAAGACAAATATATGTACACTCAGGCCACCACACTTTCATTAAAACAAATAGAATCTAATTCAAACTAGCATTCAATAGCTACAGATTTTGGTGGGTGTTTGTTTTGGTTTTTTTAAGAGATAAAATTAAATCTTACCAATACTTTTTCTCAATATGTTTTCACAATCAGATTCATTTGACCTAGGCAATATATATTTATCATAGGTAACACATTTTTATTAAAAGGAAATTTACAGAAACTAGATTTCTTTTGAGCGTACAGAGAGGAATCCCAACCCATTGTAAGATTAGAGCAAAAGGACAGGTGAAAAAGTCTTGATTATTATTTTTTATGCTGGTAAAAGGCATTTCTACTTAAAGGTTTCTTTTACTACTGCACTTGGGGTGACAGTTATCTTCTTAGATATGAGGATTTTAGAATTCAATGTATTGCTAGATAAAATACACTTTGTACAGACCAGCAATGAAAACAAATATAGTGCTCAATACAAACAAATGCAGTCATCAAAAATTACTGTAAATTTAAGCAAGAGTAAGGGAACTAGAGCTTATACCAGAAATGAGGTGTAGCTGCATAAGAAGGTATTTAGAAGAATTAACCTGTGGTACCGCAAGTCTGAAAAAGAAACAGAAAAAAGCTCAATACATTAGTGAAACTGAGTCATCATTTACAATAGTGATGTTCACACTGTTATATTTCCACATCTGTGTTTGTAGATGAGATTTTTACAGATGCCAAAGGGAAATATATTTCCTTTTGTCACTAAGTGCTTCTGCAAATCAAACCTAATTCTCCACGTGTGTCTAATAAAAAACACAGCACTATGAAAACCTTATTTTGACCTTCCAAAACTTTTCCAGTTCTTTATTCGTTGTGATCTATTGTTTGATCTGGAGAAGTTACTGCCTGCCTTATTCTCCTCTCTCTGCTTCAGTTTATCAGAGAACAATGCAGAACTTAGGAAAAGTGGGTGTAAAACCATTCACCTTTTTTCCTGACAACATTTTGCAAAAGAAGGACTGATCCTGCTCTGCCAGCCAAGCTGTTTTCTACTCCTCAAAGGAAAACACTCTGGGGAGATTGTTGAGATATGCCCGAGTGTTAGTGCAGTGTACATTTCTGTCCAAATCGGGAGAACATGTACACTTAGTTCTTGTGGGTTTATTTGAAATTTTTTTCCTCTGTTGTTAGTAAAGTTTGGCAAGAAAAAAGAAAAATTATTTCATAATCCTGAACGAAAATTAGCTGTAGCAGATTGTGATAGTCTTCTCTGAGTTCATAGTGGTAACAGAAATGAGGATGCAGGCACTGCAACCACCAGGGTGGTGCCCTGGCTGCATTCAGACATGCCACAGTTGGAAACAGGCACATCCACAACCACTGAAGCACAATTATGGTTGCTGCTTAAGTGTCCCCAAGGCTGACAGGAGATGTTTTGTTTATGAACATCTTGATGGGGTCTGTGTCAGGAGTGCATATAAATACACGATGGCACAAGGCAGTTTAGTGAGGGGGGCATCCCCTGCTTTTTTCCCCTGCTTTTTCCCCCTGAATCCTACAAAGTGTTGTTTTGTGTTGACCTTCTCTCTTGAATCAAGGGCTCTCTGTGAGTGTCAGTCAGGAAAGCATCATTAGATAGCAGTGGTGAGGGAGCACTATCCCCTCCATATGGGCTGAACAGCTGCCTTTGCAGACTTCCCAGCCAGGAGAGCAAAGGATTAAGTTCAAGACCCATATCCAGACATACTCCCCCACATTGTGCCGAGTGGCAGCATGGTGCAGGTGACAAAATGCTTTCACTATTTCCAATCCACTTTGCCGGAGACCAGCTACTTCTCCTTTGCCTCATTCCAGTGACGACATTTCCAGTCAACAGCTCAGCAGCTGTGTCTGCCCGTTAGGCTTCTCCTCCCTGCCGGCCTGGTGCAGAGAGAGGAGAAAAGCCCGACCCTACTCCAAACAATTTTAATTAATACTGACATTTATCAAGCTGCAGAGGAAGCAATTGCTGCTCATTGCTTGGGTTTATGTGAAAATAGTAGAAATAAATGGGACTGTCATAAAGTTGTAGACCATCCCATCTTCATTACATCTAACGCCTGGGAGAAGTGAACTGTGAGCAGCAAGAGACACAGGAGCTCACGGGGAGGCTGATGGACTGCCCAAGCTCTGAGGCTTCCTCTGACAAGCAGGCTGTTTCCTAAATCAAGTTGCCTTCTTCACATATAGACATGTGGATCTACTTGGGATACTTGGAGATAAGCTTTGTACAGTGACCCAGTAAATGTCATTCATGGCCCCACTATGTCATGCATTGCTCTGGAGGTGGCAGACCCTCTTCCTCATGTGATTTGGGCACGTTGTGCTCCAAATATTCTGACTCTGACTCAAAACCCATGTCTGAGTCCTCCCAAGAGCTGTTCATCACTTGCCTCACACCTGACAAAGGACTGCAGGTCTGTGACCTGGAGGCACATACACCTCTGGTATAGGCTCGCCGTGGTAGAAAGGCCAAATAAGTGCACTATATTGCTGCAAAATGCAGATAGTACACATTTTTTCTTCATGCAAAGCCTGCATGAGGTCTCTGTGTCCTTCCAAGCCATTGTACCCATTCACTGATCATTCACCAGCCTTTTAAATGTTGTTCTTAAAGCTGTAATATTATCACAGCTTTCTACCAGGGCAGCCTTTGGATGTTTCTACCTGCTTATTGACTGGTTTTCCTTGAACTATTCTGTAGAATTTATTTCCTAGCAAAAATGTAAACCATGGAAGAGAAGAATTTCTTATATCCTGACTCCTGGAGGTAGAAAAGAATTGCTCTTTCACCACAGAAGTGTTCCTACACCCCAGGTATCCTTTACTTTAGCTTAAAAGCAATGGCAAAGAAATAAAGAAATAAATAGGAAGACTCTGTATGATGGGTCAGTAGTGTATGTGGTTTTCTCTGCAAGAGCTAATGTCTGACCTGACATGCAGGTCCACTGGTCCACTATATGCTTAAAATATATGCTGTCAAAAGAAAATTTTATCCCAAAAAATCTCAAACCCAGTATCCTGTGAACAAGTTAAAAATAGATATTCTAAGCAAGGGATTTGTAGGTCAGGAGAAGCTTATCTGTAATCCCTCAGGGAAGGGTAAATCCTCCTCTGGCCCCAGAAAAGTCCAGTGGAGTCCTCTTGGGGCAGAAAACACTGATGTTGGTTTGTTGTTCTTCTACAAATGTGCAGTTCTGGATTGACACCAAATACTCTTCTGAATGTGATTTTCACCTTTAATTCCTCAAAGTAGCTCTAACTTCCGAGAAGCAAGCCACGTAAGCACTCATCAGTGCTTTCCCAATCTCTAAAATGGAGCCAAAAGCAAAGGAAAGACCAAATCCCCCCAAACTTTTTTTGCTTTTCTACCTGAAAGTGAATTGATGAATTTCTGTAAAGTGCTTGGGAATTACAGAATCAGAGTTTGATGGCAAATAGCTATAGACCCTCAAAATAATAGGCACCTCCCACCACACACCAGCTCCTTGTATCCCTAGACACAGAGCTGTGTACAGTGTAAGACTCCAGATTCTTATTTTTAGTGCAACTGTTAAATATCGTACAATAAAGCAGTCATCTTATAGTGACTTTCAAATTGGCCCTCTGATCCTGAAAACATACTGTGAATGATAAATTATTCTTCCCAATATCAGTAAAATAAAATCCACCTCTTCTTTTCTCCTTTAGCTCCAGCCAGCAGCAACTGTTGGCTGCTGATAGCTACAGACAGCACATTTCCCTTTCAGGAAACAAATATTGTTTTATTTTGGGGAAAAAAATATCCCCTGTAATGTCAGCTATAAAGTACAGTAACAGGTCTTCAGCAATACATTGAATTATACACACCTAACCGTATTGGAGACTATAAATTCATCAGATGGTGCAGGCCAGGGGGCTTGTGGAGTGGAAGGGATTTGTCTCTTGTCCCCCTCCGGGGAGAACTGTCACCCCAGCGCTGAGATATTGCTTGAGCGGTGACTCTCCAGGGGCAGAAAAGACAGAACTTGCTGAGTCTGTTTGTGATGTGCTTATCTATTATTGACATTCATATCCCATAATAACTCAGGGAATGAAAATAGAAAATGTGCCCACTCAAAACATCTTTAGATCCTGAAATAACGAATTTCTACTTCAGGGAAGAGGCTGATTTGGTTCCAGCCAATCCAGTCCCCATGGGAAAATACCTTGCCATCTTCTGTGGAAAGTTTTTAGAAATGGACATGATTGTGGGGATGTGTAAGAAAACATAACAGAACCAAAAGCAGTGATAATGTCACTGACATGGCATTAAAACCTACTTGCAGGTATTCAGCAGTTACATCATGCACAGTGATAAAGATGATATTTTTTATGTTTCCTAGTGTTTACTATTTATGTTTCTCTATTTTTGAGAGCCTGGTTCTGTTACCTTTCTCCCCCTGACAGTCTCCTCTAACCTTTTCTTCCAGCTTCTCTAAGTATTGTAAGGTGCCATCTTAGCAGCTTTTGAACAATATTTCACATCTAGCCTCCTTTGTGCTGATAAAGCAACTTTGGAGTTAAATCTCTTTATAAACTATGTTTTAACAGAGAAAATAAAAATTAACATGGAATCTAAAAGAAATCTATTTTTTTGGGCTGAAGAAGTGGGTTAAATTTTTGGGGGTTTTTACGTACATTTAAATACTTACATTCACTGCTCTGTTATTTCCATATGGCTTCCTAATCCATGTCAATTTTGAGCAGCTAATTGCCAGTTAAAACAAAATATAGTCTCTTTAAAATGAGAAGTATCCTTGCCTTTGCTAATTAACAGCTTTGCCTGGTATAACTAATTTTCAACAGTACTTTTTTTGATGTGTACTGCCATTTTTATCTTCTTATGCTTCTCTCATCAAGTAAGCTTTATTTTTAATAGTTTTGTCAAGAACGACAAAAATTATTGGATAAAAAACCTCAGTAAAATGATGAGACTGTTTCATCTCATCGTGATTTTTTGGGAGTTTTGATTAAGATGCCAAAATATGAATCAATCAGCACATGACTTGTGTAACAGGAAGTTCTTGGGTCACTAATTTCAATCAAGTCTACCTGTCCAATTCAGTGATTTTAGGTCAACATTGAGATCAAGGCCTTATTTCTTTTAATAAGTCATTTTTATTATAAATCTATGCATCATGTTTATTATTTTTAGACATAGAATTTTCATTAGAGATCTGTGCACCACTCATTACATAATAATAGATACATTATACTTGTTATAAATCATGCAACTTTGGGGATGAATTTGACCTGATGTAGTGTACAGTATTAGTTCCTGAAATGATAATGTTGGGTTTATAGCCTCTGCGTCTGTATGGGTGAGGTGTAAGCTAACATAGGGAGGAAGGCACAGTATACCCCTGATTTCAGTCTATCCTTCTCCATCTTAATGCAAACAATCAATCATTATAGAAGGAAGTATAATACCAATCCTTTTCCCACTGAGGTAAAGTAGTGACTTTGAAGTAAGAGAACTGGCTTCACTGATAGAAATGATAGACAATTAGTGTGTGCTGTGTTTAATTGGAATGAATGCACTTGATTATTTGGTTCCCAATAAAGCAAAATAAATAGTACATAAATCCATTAATAATGAAGAATCCTTGGTTGTTTCTTTGCTGTTATTTTTGATGCTCAGAAGTGGGTCACTTGGTATGTGCATAAACAAAGAAGATAAATGTCTAGAAGAGGAATGAATTTTCCGTAACCTGATTAAAGGATACGTCTGGCTCCTCAGAGAATGTTATAGTGCTTAATGATTTTGTTGTTGCTGTTCTTAATGTGTCTAATGTTTGCTCTTTAAGAAAATCACGAAAAATGTTAAAAGGTTACTCCAGAAGGGAGTTGTCAGCCAGGAGGAGGAGAAAGCTTTGTTTAGCCAACAAATTCTCCACTGGCAAACTGAAGAGGAAGAGAAGACCCCTCCTGGCCCCAAGTCATGGTGAAACTTCACTGGATCTAAAATGAGGGGCCAGTAAATTGTGCGATGTGATCCCCAAAATCCTGATGCTGACTGCAGCCTAGCTGGAGCACGCATTGTGCAGCACTATGCACACAAGTTTCAGGTACATGCCCACTGGCAAGCTCTGTTTGTGCCCTGGGATCTGGAGTCAGGGAAGAAATCCCAGCAGCCTCAGTTTAGATATACTGCTATAGACCTAAGATACTCTATCTTTCAGCACCCTCTTCCCCAGAACTGAGTGTCATTACTGCTGAGAGCCAGAGCACCCCTGTTTTGGACAGGGCCAGACCTTACACACATGGTCTGACCTTGAGTGTCCTTGCATCCTGTGCCTAGGAAGCCAGGCTAGTCCTTTTTGCTCCCTGCCTCCCTGTAATTCTTGTCTTATGGGAGGTGCTGCTGGCATGTCCAAGCTGTGGAGCTGGCACTCCCCCAGGGTAGTCTGCAGCACCCCCGAACGCTGGAAACCCTTGCAGGGAAGAGACCAAGAATGGCCTACTCTTAGCCCAACATACCATTCAGTTGGTGTCCTGATACAAATTCAGATGTGGATGTGTGGATGTCCCTGGATCCCAGTGATCAGATACAGGTTTTGCAGTCCCACAAGTTTGCACCAGTTCCTGGTGTCAGCATCTCCCAGTTGCTGCACAAAGTTCACTTCTCTCGCAGACACTTGATCAAAATCCAAGTGTTCCCAGGGTAGCGTGTGCTCCTTTGTCATTCGCTGTGAGAGTAGACTTAAAATACTAATGGGTTGTGTTATTATTTTAGCAAGCTGCTTGTAGAGTGCTGTGCAAAGCAAACTGGGGGAGGGAATTGGCAGGCGCTAAAAGACAATAGCAATGAAAGTTGAGAGAAGTTGCATTGACAAAGAAAAGACAGCTCCCTAGTTTGAAGGGCTTTCTGTCTGCCAAATTGTGAAAGTCTGCTAGAGACAAATGGAGCCATGAGAATCCCTAAAAAGAAGATGCAAAAACCATGTATAATTTCATACCAAGGCTCCTTTTCAACATGAAACGACAAGCACCTTAACCAGAGCAGCTGCTATTAGTGATCCCTGAAATGACAATTAGGAGAATGAGGACAGTAATAATATGCCTTTGAAGGATAAAGCCTTTATTAAGGGAAAATTAGCAAAATTATTTTCTAGTATTACTCAGTAGTTTGTCTAGGGTCACACAAAGGTTGAACTTGTCTCTCTTTAGAGACAATACTTTTCACGAATCTCTATCTCCTTAAGAAAAGAATCCCTATTTATTTCTTGCAGATGTGTTTGCAGTTTGTATAGCTACTGCCATAACATCATCAAGCTGGTCTTTGTTAGCTCAGGATCCTTTCACATCGCTCACCATTTCAGTTCCCATAACAACAGAATACATTTGTAATATGAAAACTCAGCTCCTCTCAGTTCTTTTGGGTAAGCTCGTTTTCTCCACTTAATAGAAGCTTGTAACATGCTAGAGGCTTTTTAAACCTGAAAACTTGAGTAGCTTAACCCAGTAGGTGTTCTGACGAAAAGTGCTTAACTTTCCTATTTAAACAGCATCTTCAGGTGAAGCGACAATTTCAAATGCCTGCAGCTTTTGGTTTTGGTATAATATAGCCAGGGGTTGCCACACCATATCTGTATTTCCTAATTAAGATATGAAATACATGTTTTTGAATATGCCTTTTTAGATTCCATCACATTCTTTGTGTGCTTATGAAAACACACAGCCGTACCAAAGTTGGCTAGCCTAGTAAGCTTTATCTTCAGCCCATAGCTCTTTCCCTGAATTCAATACTGCAGGCACAATTTAATGCAAACCCAATTTATGACTTAATGCTCCAGGGACCATAGTGGGAGATTGTTACATTATTCTTTTCTAATCCTATTTGTGTTTTAATTTGCTAAGTCTGTAATGAGGTGCATGCCTTGAATAGATTCAGGATCTTTCACATTGCTTTTGACTTTGTTTAATATAATAGATTGTACAGTTTGCATTCAGAATTGAGGTGTTCCAGTCGGTACTATCTCTTCATTTTCAAAACTAGAGTGGATAAAATTATGTTCTGAAAGTAATTGTATCCATGTTTCCTTGTTTATCACTTAATGGTTTATTTCCTGTTATAATTTTCTGTTACAATATGTGAGGTCACAAAAATCAATTCTCGGTGGACTCTGACTTGACTGTTTGAAATTACTCCCCAAAACACTCTGAAAAAATTATGGAGAAAATAAAGCACTGGGTAGTAAGTGACTGGCTATACCGATTCTTTTGTATTATTGCTTCTCTGATTTTTTGTGCTGTTAAAACTCTAGTAAAAATATAAAGAAATGGAGAAAAATGTCAGTTACATGAGATATTCAAGTGATGATAATCTACACACCTCTATTTATGCCAATGATTTATGATGGTAAATCTACCCCAATATACCCATAGCATTTTTGTTTTAAAATTTATTGCCTGTGATCCCCATTGTCACTCTTCTACATAGAGAACAGCAATCCCATTTCAGATCATCTCTAGATTTTAGCTTGGTTTTCATTTTGTTTGTAAGAGAAAAAAATTATCCATAAAATATTTAATCTTATTTTCATGACCATATTATAAAACATATTATACCACAAAAACATAACAGTTTAGAAAGGTAAAAAATTCAATGCCCTGCCATCAAATATCAGGGAAGGGAAAGGAAGGGAAGGCAAGGGAAGGCAAGGCACTAATGTCACAGTGACTTGGATTTAAAAAGGAATTTTGTTTTCAGAGAGCATAGAATACTAATAACATTTCCCTGATTGGTTC
Source organism: Pseudopipra pipra (assembly GCF_036250125.1). Taxonomy (NCBI): domain Eukaryota; kingdom Metazoa; phylum Chordata; class Aves; order Passeriformes; family Pipridae; genus Pseudopipra; species Pseudopipra pipra. Next base: position 121,866,575 of record NC_087549.1, read on the forward strand.
TCCTTGCTGTATCACACAAGTCTGTGTCCTGAGTCACCTTCCTCCTGTAACAGCCATACCAGGAAGAAATTAGGTTTTTGGTTCCAAATGCATGGTCAAAGCCATTTAGGTTTTTTCCTGAGCTCTAACATTATAGAAATCTCTATTAAACTCACAAAATGTAGCTGAAGCAGCTACAGTGTCTGACACAAAATGAGCTGTAGGCAGATATTCCACAGAGTACAGGGAACAGTGTTTACACTGATGCTCACCTTTCAGTGTTTAGTACCGATCCATGTCAGTTCTCATCTGGATGAACTCAGCAAGGACATGTCCCAGCTAAATGCCTTCTTGCCAAATCAGTCAGACACTCCTCTTCATTTCTCCCATGTTTTTCTTTCTTGGATATAGTTTTGCCTGAATCTATGCCTTTGAGGACAGGTAGAAGCCAGAGAGAGAAAAAAAAAAATCCAGGATTTTATCAAAATCAAAAGACAGGGTTAATCTTTTCCGAAATGCATCCATCCAAGACCTGGAGTCTATTACAACAGTACAGCAGAATCATGCCTTATGAGTCGCAAATGCAGCAGTCCAATAGTGGGAATAGTGAAAGCTCTTGTAATTTAATTTCTTTTTCAAGTATGCTTTCTGTTCACTTTCCACACAGTCTTGAGGACTAATAAATCAGAATAATGGAAAGCTTACAGAAATCTTGCATCATATGAAAAGCCTCTCTTAATTTGTGAAACATCCACTCATGCCAACAGATTCTTCAGTTTCTTATTTCATCAAAGTGAGCATGAAGTAACTGCAGTCTTTCTCAAATTTCAGGAGAAGGAGACTGAGGAGGTTGGATTCATATCTCTGGCTCTGAGCAGGTGGGTGCTGGATCAACTGCTCCAATACACTTATTTTCCATCTTGAATGCGGCTAAAATCTCTCATAAACTCAATTTTGGAAAATCCAGACAGTGGGAAACTCATAAGCACCAGTGAGGCCCAACACTGTGACATTTTTAAGCTCTGAGAAAACATCTGTGGGTATAACAATACCATCCAAACAAATTCCAACTCCACCCTTGGTTAGTACTGAACACAAAGGCTGAAACTGTAGTAAATACCTTACAGGTAAACTAAAGCAATCTTTATTTCAGATGGCTGAGAATGGAAGATGAGTAATCAGAATAGCCCTTGGTTAAAAGCAATTATTTTGGGATGCAGTGGTGTCTAATTTGTTGCAGTGTACCTGCTCCCACTCATATCAAGTAGCAGCTGGGGTATGACAGGGAAGACAGAAGAGGAAGGTATACGGGATTTACTTGGGAGATGAAGTAGCATATCAACAGACATAACAAATAGAAAACCCCCAAGTCTAGATAGAGGATTTTCAGATAATAATCTTCATAGAACACATTTTGCCTTTGGAGTCCTTTCTGATAGTCTAGGGGAATAAAATAAATTTTTGTTTAATAACTGAGGTTTCCTGGCACCAGGACTGGTTGAATCCCCCAGTATCACTTCATTGAATCTTGCTGTGCCATGGAAAAACAAAAAAAAAGCATGCAGGCTGTGTAGTGTCTGTGTCCAACAGACATGGCAAACCAGAAATTGGAGAGAGGTAGTTCTCAAGAAGGGCTGCTGGCCATGAGCTAGGGGAAGAGCCTGTCAGATCCATGGGAAAAACTTAAAAATTGCACTCATGACTGACAGTCACAGCCTGCTTCCACTATCCCCCACTTAGTGACTGGATTAAGAGCACTGTACACCCAAAAATTCCTGTCAGTCAACTTCAAAGGGTAAAGTGTCATCCAGCATCCAAACCTTGGCTGTATGTACTGCAGGCAGCCAGATCCCTGCAGTCCCCCCCATATGAGTTCCCAGGGAGAGAGCATGGAAGCTTCTGAAGTGGATCTTCGGTGAAAACGAGATGCTTGACTCCAGGAGTGCAATGCTGGAAACCTCAGAGTTTCTGTCTTGCCTAAATGCATCGATATTGCCTCTCTATTTCACTGTCACACAGAGTCACACTCTCTACTCTGCCCTGACCTAGTCAGATTGAGAAATTAGATAAACTTACACATTAGTCCCCCTTTGGATGTGACTAACACACCACTGGGACCAGCCTGTGCTTAACCAGTTACTTCATGGCTGTAGAAGGTGAGAGTTTGAATCTTCTCAGGAACATGAAAGAGCTGAATATGTATTTCCCACTGCCTGTGTAAGTGTTTTGCCACCCGACTTTTATACAAAAGCAGGGCATGATGTACTCTTCCTATGTTCTCATTTACAAAAAAAGCAGCAGCACCTACCCCTCTTTCTTCCGAAATTTCCAGTGGATGCCAGAATTGTCAGTGTGTTCATTTCCTCTGCAAATTCCCAGTGGACTTAGATCAAACCAAGGGTTTTAGTCAAAGCAGAGCTCAGTTTCTGTTGCTCAGACAGTCCTGAGACAAGTGCTGAGCTGCTCAGGATGGAAAACACAACCTGCAGGGAAAGGATGGAGGATATGTGCTTTCACAGTTAGGTGACAAGCAAGCAGGGCTTTAGACTTGTTTGTTACGCGTTACTTGAAGATGAGCTTCATCTTAATATCAGCCTTCTAATGGTTGGGCACCTCAATTACACTCACCTTGACTTCTCCTTGAGGCAGCAGGGAAAGATGGGCAGAGATTTCCCAAAGCAGACTCACTTATCAAAGAAGACTCACCTTTGTTCATTGCAGGTACCTCAGGATGTAGTTCACTTTTCTCTGGAATCAGCACAGGTTTAAGCTCCCCATCCTTCCCCATGCACACTTGGCAGCTCCCATTGGCTGCCCTGGCCACCATAGGGCTTGCAAACTGCCTTCCCTGCCAGGACAATAAAATCCTGTAAAGCAAATCAGAATTTCCCATAGCACTGCTCCTGTCAAGCAGAGGTTTAGTTTTACTTCCTTCTGTTCATGGGTGTCCAGATAGAGTAACTGGTTTTCAACAATAGTAGAAAAAAAGACTATAGGAGTATGAGAGAAGGATGTCTCTTACCTGCTAGTGTCTAGGAGGCATTTATGAGAGGGCACATCTTGTTTATTATGGAGGATGCATAATAAAGCATTAAAATATATCTGTGACTTGATGGCTGTTCGTGTATAGTAAAGAGCAACTGCACAGTGACAGCACAGTCGGTAAAGCCTATGGAACCCTGTGTCTAAAGAACAGAGTGCCAGGGCTGCAGAAGAATCCTAGTCACCTGGCAGCAAAATGCACATGCAGAGAGCAGCTATGCACATTTGGCCAGGGAATATTTTCCACCAAGAGCTAGGAGAGCTGCGGTGTCCTTCCTCTATCCACTCAAGAATTAGTCCTGCCCTTACGCTCCATGTTGCACAGCCTGAGAGGGCCAGGCACCTGCACAGTGTACCACCACCCTTTTTCACTCAGCTTCACACCAGTAACAGACACCTCCAATCTGCAGGTCACAGCAGCTGAGGCTGCTTTAACAGTAGGCAACCAGTCTTCTGCAGACTATGGAGAGACAGGCAGGGAAGAATTTCCAACAGTGAAAAAAAAGAATTCAGTGACCACAGGATAAAATGTGTTCAGTGCATAATATGGTGTCTGCACATTGAAATTCCTGGAGGTAATTAGACTTCATGTTTGCATATGCTTATTGCTTTGTCTCAAGTATATTTCTCCTAAATGCGTTAAATATTTTCTTAGAATTCCTTGAAGACAGAAAGCATCCATTTCTCCACAAATAAAATCAGATATTTGTGTTTGTTCCTTCATATATATGCACGTAGGAAAGTGTGAGCGTACATGTATATGTCTCTATTTAACATAATAATGTGCTATAGGGGTAGCTAACCTTACAGTGGTTATTAAAAAAAACATAGTAGAAGGAGGACAGCTGTTAGGTGCTCTTTTCAGGAAGCTGACAGTGGTGGCTGACCTTTATCATGGCACTAGCATGTATTAGCCAAAATAATACCTTAACATTTTTTTTTAGTACTGGACTATATGTTCTGTTATAAGGAATAGCAAATGTTTAATCATAAATATTTTAATGGCTTCAGGGATTCATGGTATTCAATGACTGTGTTAAATGATAATAATCACATCTGGTTTATTACTATAGTAATTCAGCAGCTTCTCTTCAGTAGTTATTTTTTATTATATGTGCTGTGCTACTGTCATGGTCATTTATAGCAGTAATATTTTAAAGTGGCTCATTTGTTTGTTTAAGGACAGTTTCACAATATATTTCTGTATTAATATACATTTTGTACTATTATTTCCAAGCTGCCACTGGAAAATTGATCCTATCTTGTTTCGATGAGAGGGGCTGGGACTGATGCAGAATGCCAATACTGAGAGCAAGTGATGGAGCAGATGGGTAGTGTATTGGTCTCCACTGGGGCTGTAATTGCTGTTGAGTTTTATTCATAAATGAAGGGGTTCATTAAGAAATAGTTAACTAATAATAAACATGAGGGGAGGATTTGAATCAGGCAGAGCACAGACAGAAAAATACCATAGTTAAACAGTAAAAAAGCAACTGGATATGGCCATTTTACAAATTATTACACAATAATACTCTCAGTTTTTGCATGCTAGTGCACTTATAATGGAGGTACTCTTACTAGGGAGACAAAGGAGAACTGATTGATTTTTCTGATCATTTTACTCAGATACCTGCCCACTCTCAGTCACGTGAGAGAGGTCTCATTTATCTTAATGGGATCACTCATGAGACTAAAGGTTTGGAGGATTAAGCCATATATCAGCACAAATGGGAAGAAGGGAAGAAAGTAGCAGGACTTAGTTATCAAATTAGAGGAGGGACCACTCAAGACTGAAAAGACCTTCCCATCACTATTTTCTCACCTTTAATTGCCATTTTCTAAAACCTTGTTTTCCATGGCATGCTGCACTTCCTGCACGTGGCATTCTCAGGGATCTGGGATTCAAGTTATTTACCTGGCGAAAGTGACAGTGGAATATAGAGCACAAAGGGATGGTTTGCAGGGTAGCACGTGTGAAGATGTGGTAATCTGCCGTCAAGCTCTAATAGCACTGGTGACTACCCCCACCCTCAGCAGCCCAACCTTGGAAGGTTTATGTTGAATTTAAGGACAGCTGAGTAGCTCCTGGACATGATAACTTACATCAGAGCTTGTCCAGTGTATTGAGACCTTGCACTGCCTTTACAGCTGGTACGAAATAATTAGTAATCATGTTCATGGGTGAGAAAGATATAGATGGGTGAAAGATATAGATAAAGGCAATTTATAAACCATGTCTGTGAGAGAAAAACTCGTAGAACAAGGGTTAACTTTCTGCTCTCTCATTTTTTGCTCCTTTCTCTCTTTCCATTTCCTTTCCACTCTTAATGACCCGGTGAAGGAAGCTCTATTTAGTTCAGCAAAATCTCTCCGCTATCCCACCACACAGGATGTATTGAATTGTTGCAGCAGAAGTTAAAAGGAAACTAAGGACAATTGTTAGTGCTTCTTTCCTGCTCTGCTTTCTAGTTGGTTTGATTGGTTGGTGGGCTGAGGGTAAATGGCTTTTATAGCGTTGAATGATGAATGACTCTGAAATAGTCTGTAACCAGAAGTGCCAACTGACATGTTGCTGATTTAACTGACGTACAGGGTTATGTTTGTATAGAGTCACTTAAATAAACATGTGTTAGGCTGGAGCCAGCTACATCAGCCCTTCTTCTTTACTTCCCGTCCACCCTCCATTTATCACTAAAAGATAACAATAATGATTTGATCTTCCTATCAGTCATTCATTATATTAATTAATTCAAATGTAATTGTTTTTAATGCCTCTCCATTGCTGTGGGTACTTTGTACAGCATTTAAAACATATACACTTCAGAGGACAAAATAAATTCTCAGTAAAAAGATACACTCATCAAACAGGCTCCTTCAAACTAGCAGTCCCTTTCATCCCACAATTATCTCCTTAGCCTTCAAAGCAGCCTCTCCCTAAATGCTCAGGAAAATAAATGGGTCCAGAAGCTTGACAAGGAGTTAACTAATCCCAGCTCTTATAAAGGAGCCAAAGAAAACTCCTCAGAGAAAAAGCTTTTCTAAGAGACTTCCCCTTTCCTCTACTCATACTTACCTTTGTGCAATGCTTCTTCCTTTGTGGCTTTCGGTGAAGCTTCATCAAACTCTATAAAGATTTTTATTCCTCTTTATGGCTTTTCTGTCTCTTAAGTGAAGTGCAGAAATAAATTTCCAATCTAAGCTTTAAAAATATATGTACTGGTATTGAAACCCACACTTCTGTGTGATTATAGTAGGCAAGTCAGTATGCAACAGTCTGGTTTCAAAGTGTAAATCAGGGAAGAGTGCAAAACAAGGATAAGAATTTATGCAAGGGCACTTCCTACAGGTAGTTCTGTTTGGCTTTTGGGGTCTCTGACTGACCCCATCTAAAACATCAGCTGATATTACTTGATTTTAGTACTCTAGTAGTCCGGGTCTGAGCCACCACTAAGGTTCTCCCTGGGTTGCTTACTTGATGAATAAGGCCATCTGTTTTCAGACCATTCTGCCCATCCTGCCATACAGACTAGAAAACAAACAGACCTTGCTAGTGTCCACGTGAGGATTTTTAAAGCACTCAGTTACTAGGTGCAGTAAAGCCTCCTAGCCATCTCTGAGATGCTAACACACACCTAAGCCTTCAGATTGTTCCTATAAAGGGTGTCCTAACTGGCTTCCTAACCCTAGGTTACCTGAAGCAAACAGGAAAGGAGCACTGTTCAAAATAACTGCTGGGGCAGAAACAGAAGGGATGGAAAGGAAAGCTCTGTAAAACCTTCTAGGCCCCAACTACCTCCACTTTCACTTCTATTGAGCTGAGCTGGGAAGCTCTAGCAGCCAGTGGGAGCTTATACCACCTGCTCCTCATGCCTCCATGCTTCAGATGAGTCAAATGGAAAGGAAATTCTTAAAAAAGCACATAGTGGATTCACAGTGTAAATCAAAACCGGGAGCAAATCACTGTAGCTGCTCTTGACAGTTTTTGTTTCAGACTTAAATGTCTGTTTTAATATGGTGGTGTTTCACCCTTCTTTTCCTTGCTTGCTCAAGACACTCTGTTGTCTTCCTTTACACTGAGCTTGGACAAATGATGTCAGTCCACTGAATGGAATGACTGCTAATTAACTGCTCCCCCCATCCTTCCCCTCTGTTGTCTGAAAAAAGGCCTCTCACACTGGGAGTCCTGAAGAATTACAGGACATAACCGTAGCTGTGGTATTTAATATCTTGTTGGAGACGTGATGGATTTAGCACACCCTTGCCCAGCTATTTGGATTCTGGAAAACACTGTAGGCCTGATTTCTGTCAGGTCTAAGCAGTGTCTCATTGTGGGCCTAAACTGTAGGACAGAACCTCTTTAAGGGAAGAGGAAAATGAATACCACCCTCTATAAATTAGCTGGAACAAACAAACTAGTTGCTCAAAGTTACTGTACTCCTGCCAGGAGTCATAAACTAGCTAGCTGTGTTTAAGAAAAGTAAAAACTGTTTTTCCTACCATGGAATAAACATTCTCTGGGTTCTACTCCTAACCACAAATGGCAAATGTATGCAACTATCTGAGAACCAAACTCTGCTCGTTTTCCAAATTTGCTTAATCTCCAGTCCTGGGAGATTGATTAACTCAACGGGGAAGCCAATACTGAAGTTGGAATAGGAGTGTTTTTTGAAGTAAATGTTGTTCAGTTCATCTAAAGAAGCTGCTCTGCTGAGGCCAGCAGAAAGATTTTACCTAGATGCTCCTAATTTTCAGTTTTGCAAGCAGAGTCTCGATTTTAAGTAAGAGACCTGAGAAATAGATATGACCATCTTTTAAGTGAAAGAGAAAGAATTTATCTACCTACAGAATTAATTGCAGAGATTTCCAAACAAACCTCATAATGAGCACACATTCACAGAGCATACACAATATAAATGTGCTGTGGCAAATGAGGTTTTTTGGCTTTTCCATGGAAACAGCTAACAGCCCAGTCCAGAATTCAAAAAAGCAAAGGGATTAGATCATCCCATTCACCACTGGGAGCTGCTGACTGATTTCACACAAGCAGTGAAACGCACAGAGAACCCCAGTATTCCTGCATACCCCCTCACTTGCAGATGAAGGCAGGGAGTATGTAATATGTATTTTCATTGCAGCAAGAATGACAAGAGGTGGGAGTTGTATCTTTTCCATGGCTATTTTCAATCACCTGGTGTTGCCCTGGTTGTCCTGACTTCACAAAGAGGCCTTGAGATCCTGCTCTAATTGCAAATACATCTTATTCTCAAGTCCTGCATCCACATCTAGTCCATGGCTTCCTCCCAGCTGGGCCTTCAGCTGTGCATGGTTGAATTCTTGGGGCTTGACACAGTTCACTTGATCTCTCTTGACCCTGCCTTACCAGCAGTTGTTCAAAAAGCCATTTAAATGCTTTTATGCCTTTGTGAACAATTCTACAAGCAAAGTAAATTACCAGCATGTTAGCAAGCAGTTGAGATGCTGACTTCTTTCAAAAGAGTTAGAAATAGATCTTGATCTGTCTAGGTATCTTTGAAAATTCTCTTCGCATTCAAAATCTTCACAAGCCAAAATACATTTAAAAATCTAATCCACTGTGTCTAAACTTAAAAAGGAGTTACTTAAGTTACTTTTTCATTGTATCTTGGTTGACAATTAGGTCTTTCAAGATGTTTTCTCTGTTTCACAGTATTCTAAACACCCCGAGTGTTCTTCTCAAAATAGTTGGTCTTACACCAAAAAGGAGAAACCAAACCCCCACATAGAATGTAAAATTAATGAAAAATATATGTCTTTTTGGTTTTTCCCCCCTCTGTTCTACTCACCATTGCTCCTTATGTTTTCCAACCTTTAGGCAATGCCAGCATCAATTTTATCATTATCCTGTGTAGTCTCCAACCCTATTAAAGAAAATCTCTCTCAACAGCAGTATACATCTGCATTTTCTCCTGATTCTTGATCCATCAGTGAACTTGCCAACTGTTCGTTGTGAATGAGTCATATCCCTTTTGAGAAACCATTACTTCATGATTTTTAACTAATGCAGTGTGTAAAGCAACAAGCTAGTATGGATTTCAGAGGGAATTTTTCAATCCAAACCAGGTCTGGATGTCAGCATGTGAGATAGGTTATTTGATAGCATAGGATAAGATACTAACTCTGCTATTTCATGACATGCCCTCTAACCCATTGTTATCTGAATAAAACATGCCGTTTTTCAACATGTATTTTTCGGTCATTAAATTTCCTTCCTGTCCCTGGACTTTGTACTCCGGTCTTGACAGGTTTCTTGGGAAAGAACTAATACAATAGGACTCCCTAAAGCAGAAAAAAAAAAATTTCTTCACAGGAAATATTAATTCCTGGGGATTACACTGAGGCAGACTGCCATGTGTGGTCATTCTGCCTTCTGACTGGGATTGCATGCAGGAAACTGGTTGAGAGCTTAGTGATTGATGTGGGCTGCTGGCTTTGGTCAAGGGAACAGATGTGTATTAGATCCCTGATCTAACCACAGAGAAAAAGTTTTAATGCCTTTACAAAGTGCCTGATTACCTGGTTTTGCCAAGCTAGTTTGACACATTACCTTATTCATAAGGTATCATTTTCATCCCAAGGACATATAAACTGGGTAGCATGGAAAGGCATGTCCAGCTGAATAACTGGCATTCAGTTGTGCAGAAAGAAAATTGAATGGGCAAAAGGTCGAGCTGCATATCAATGCCTCGGACTGGTTGCTGTATCCACAACCCAGTAGATTATCTCTCCCTTTCCTTTTTTCTAGAATTCAGTCTACAATGAGCAGGAATCCTTCACATAATCCATAAGAGTTAATAAAAAATAAACTAGACTAAATAAAAGGCAGAAAGGTATGAGAATGTAATGAAGGTAATGTGGGCAGCAGGGCAATACCAATGACCTCATCAAATGCTTACCTTGACCTTTCTGGGGAGGCTGTGGTAGGTTTTTAAGTTCTCGAAAAATTTACAGCAATGTATGAAAAAGACAAATAGTTCTGTACATCTGGTGACTGACTGCAAATAAAGCAATAATATTTGTCATAGTAGCATGTTAGCAAGTTCCTTTTACAATCAGTTAGCTATAAATCCTGACAATTCACACATAATCATTTAATGTATACCAGTATAAAAGCTTTTGTACCTCTGGGTTATTCACTGCAATCTGTCAGGCCCTTGTTTGGACATGCAAGTTCTTCAGTACAAGCACTGTCTGTACTTTGGATTCTGTACAGCAAAGTACAGAACATATTGTTGGTATTTAAAAAGGAAATGATTAATATTTCCCCTATTTATTGTACTAGAAATTCCAATAGATACCATCAGATTCTCTCAGCTAGTCTCTACTAGTGCCCAAGCACACAACTGCTAGTTCAAAAACCTTTTGTAGCACTGAGAATGAAGCTTCTCCTGACCTCTGACTGTTTTGCTGCCGTATGTTGGCTTTCTGGAGTAGACACATCACAGTGGACCAGCACAGGTGTGGACCAAATTTAAGGACAAGAATGTAAAGGGTAGTTATGCTGTAGGGAAAAAAGCCCCATCTTAAAAGTACCATGAGGCAAATATTCTCTAGTCTTGGTCATTCTGCAAAAAGCCTGTGTGCACGGCTTGATCTGGTGCTCATTTCACTCTGCTTTCACACTTTTCATCCAGTGTAAGAGTCCTTGAGTACACAACAGGATGTGCTGCAAGACAGTGCTCCCTCTTGACTCTCTGCCAGGAGTAATGGTGAACACACACTCTCTCCCAGCTCACACACAAGTTGAGGACTTGTCAGCAAGACATGCCAAATTTATACAAAGATAGGAAGAACACAGATAGTTTTCAGGATATCAGTTGTGAAGAGTGGGTTTTTTTCTGGATGCTCTGCTCTAGGGCTATGTCTCTGGACCTCTATAGAGATGATATTCCACAGTCCTAAATGCTTCTTTCAATCCTTCAGTAATGAAGAGTACAGAAGGAAGACGCTGCTAACAGCAACAGATAGTTTTTGATGAATTAAAGGTCTGCATCTGTACCTGCAACAACCTCTACTTGCTCTTATCCTACACAGGGATGAAGAAGAGAGGAAGGATCAGGGCAGGAAACAAGCATATTTGCTGCTGGGAAGTCTTTTCCTCTACTTGACTCTACTTGATTTGGGGGCTCAGAGAAACAAGGCAATGAGCAACACTTCAAAAATCACAGAGAGCTGAAGGAGTGATCTGCAAAGCCAACACCAGCAACATTTTCTTGGACTTACCTGAATGACAGGGGAGTTCAAAAGCCCATGAGACAGCTGTGTGTGCCACTAAAAGATGCATTGTCACTCTCACTAAGGCACCATCAACACCACTGTGTCTTTGTCTCTTTGTCAGGATTTTGAGACCATGGGCTTAGAAAGAGAGCTCCATGCATCGGTAATTCAGAAAAGTGCCCGGTTTTAGAGGTATCCTGGATAGTACCAAGTTTTAGAGTTATCCTGGATCTCTCCAGTGATATATGCACCATCAAAACATAAATATACCCTTCCAAACTGCATGATTTTCAGCAACAGGAACCTGAAATGAAGTTCTAGAAATGATTTGTAAGACGGCAATTTACATGCACTTGAATAATGTCTCTAAAATAATGCAGGTATGTCTGAAACTTCTCCCATTAGGTGAGTGCTTTCCAAATAAGTAATGTGGGAGTCAGTCTGTGGCAGTGCCAAGGAGCAGACTGACAGCCTAAAGCTGCAGCCCTTATTTTCTGGAAATCACAGAATCACATTCTTCACAAATGTGCTTTACTTGTCAGATTCTTGGAGGATGGAAATTGTCCAGTATAAACTGTGTTGAGACCACAGTTTTGCAACGTTGGAAGGAAAAAATAAAGTCTAGGCTCATGCCAACCTTGTAACCACATTGGCAGTACACTGGTCTTATTTAGAAGTGCAAGTCTGCGGTGGTTTGGTCAACCCAGGGGAATTTCTCCAGATTTACGGCCGCATACCTGAAAAGGTTTTGGAATGAAATCTGTTGAAAGGAACAGAGGAGGACAAGGATGCTCAGAGTTTAATTTATATAAGCTACAGTAAACAACTAAAAATTAAGCTGAAACAGCCCTAGTCAAACCACCTCCCTCCTTACCCTTTTCCTTGTGACATTTATTGCAGGGCCCTAGAGAGGACTGGAGAGTATGCAGTGATATGAGTTTTAACACTGGAATGTAAAACATTTTCCAAATGGGTGAGGGGAGAAAGTTTTCTTTTAACGTGTTCCAGGAACGGACCTGAGAAAAATGCCTGATCTGAAGAGGCCTGATGAAGAGTTAGCCTTTCATTACATGGCATTTCCTTTGAAGTGGCAAAAGTGTATGTGATTGAGGATGCACTTTTGTCACGGCTGCCTTGGGAGTCACATATCCTGTGATCACTGTATTTTATTTTATTTTAATCTGTGCTGTTTGACATTTTGAAGGGTTTGCATGCAGTGGACATGATGGTAAACACTTGAATCACACTAGGAACATGAAAAGCTGCCAAGTCAAATACCAGAGCTGCACAGGAGGCTGAGACAACAAGGTCTCCAGTGATTTGTCACTGTTGATGGCACTGGGGGCCATGGGTTCCCTTCTGCTTCTGCATTTTGGGAGTGGGGCAGGCAATGCCAGAGTCTTGCCAAGATTTAGAAGATTTTGCCAAATACTGATGAGTGTAGCCAGCCAAGAAGAGATTTTGCCTACAATTTCCCAAGAGGAAAGCAAGCCATTGTGAGAAATGACTGGTTTCTGTTGTTCTGCATTTATACATTTACCTACACTGAGGCATTTTGATACATCCACTGAGTGCATTTGCTGAAAAACTGATCAAAACACACCAGTCATCTTTAAAAATAAGTCTATTTCCCTAATATTATTTCTGCTAATGAAAGAAAAACTCACAAATGGCTTATATATGTTACAAGAGCCTGTAGGTATTTCAAACCTGGGCCTGTGTTTCCAAAAGTAAATAGTTTGGATTAGAAATAAATAAGTGATGAAAACTTGGGCTGTTGACATTGAGGATAATGAGTGGGGACAGACAGAATCTCAAAAATTTCTCTGAAAAACAATTTCTTAAAACCTAGACCTTGCTAGCTTCTCTGAGCCTCCTGTCTCCTGTTTTATTTGGGTAGATCAGCTCAGGGAGCATGAGGAAGAGGATGGGCCTTCCCTGATCAGTGCCTTGCCCCTGATCGAAGAGGCTGATATTCTTGGTCTCTCAGAGATGAAACAATTTAGGAGAGTCCCTTCTGGGGGAGCTTAAGGAGGCACTGAGAGATATTGCAGAGCAAGCAGGATAAGAAGAGACCCCTGCACTTTCCAGGCAGTGTCTTCCTAGCACAAGAATAACATATAAAACTTTTCATGTAACTATCCACCACCATCTAGACAGCAGTTTGGTTTTGCCCAGTGCTGCTCCAATCGGAAAGTTGTTCCAGGACCTCCCTGCTCTGCTGATTAGGACTTTCTTCTAATTTGCAGACGACATTTATTTGTGAGCAGTGTATAACCATTTGTTCTTGTGCCAATATGGCCCTAAAACTTAAAAAAAAAAAAAAAAGCCCTTCTCCCTCCTTGTTGTTTACTCATGATGTATTTATAGACAGTGATCCTATCTCTTCTCAGTCACTCCCTTGTTAAACCAAACAAGTCCCCGCTGTGCTGGGACAGCCTCATGGGACATCCCTTCCCATGTCTGTCCCTCATGGGATTGTCTCTTTCACCCAGTGCTGGTCTGTGGGTCTCTGAGGGAAAACAAGAGACTGAGCCAGTACCCACGAGGGCTGCACAGAGGGAGCACAAGGGGTTTTTCATGGTTGCCTTCATCATCCATCCTTGGCTAAGACAGACAAATACATCAATAGAAGGGTAGCGGAAGAAGGCCTTTACCCTGCAATAGTTGCTCCATGGGACTGGCCCCAGTGCACAGCCTTGAACCCACTGTGGCTCAGCTATGCTCTGTAGAGCAGACCAGATTTTCACCACAGAGGGGTACACAGAAGGACATGTATCTTAGAGCAGTGGATGAGCTGCAAATTCACACCCTAGTCCACAGTAAGTCCTTCTTGCATTTGCAAAGTATATAAAGGAGCATGATTACTCCTTCCCTCCATCAAGAGGAGTAACTCTCTTTGTTTAGACAATTTTCAAAGTAGTGCAACAGCTGCACACACCCCCACCTCAGCTTCATGCGCTGCAGAGGGGGACAAATGCAGCACACACACACGTTTTACTCGGTATTACAAGGCAAGAACTTTCAGCTTATCATTTCACTGGACAAATGATACAAGCAAAGCATGGCTGAGCAGCTCAAGGCTTGGCATGAACAGCTCTCAGATAAATCAGGGTAACGTGTGGCTTTTTTGACAAGCTACCACCTAAAAAAGCCCCAGAGCATTCTGAAATATGCCTGGAAGCAAACAGGGCTTGACCATATGTGACTGAGAAAGTTATTAATCTCCTCAGAAAAACTTCTTTCATGTCACACAGGAAAATTCCCTTTTTTTTTTTAATTACTCACTAACTGCAACAAATAGGTTAACTGCTTGTGGGATGACTGAGTCTCTTCAGGCCCATGTTCAAATAAAATGACACAATAAAAGCAAAAGTAAGCATCTTTCAGTCTGGCTGCTTCCACAACACCTTGTAAACAAGTTGTTGGAGTCTTTCTATCTGCCTACCTAATTTTGTCCATATCCAGTATGCAGGCAGTGTGGAAAGTGGGGGAAAGCACAGCGGCTGTTTGGGAGCAGGCAGCAGCACAGCAGCTCCTGACAGCCTAGAACCACAAGTGAGGAATATTAGATCCACAACTCCAAGGTGTTTTCTGTTATAAATTATAGTGAATTCACTGTGCTAAGAAACTGGTTTCTGGAGAAAATTATAGGCAATGTGTCAGCTACAAATGATTTATGCATAAAGCAACCTGTACTGCAGGAACCCAGGGGGTGTAATAACAAGACAAAAAAATCATTTAATCTTGTATGTAAATTTAAGCAGGCAGGAATTTGGGAAGAACTGCTTGTTTTTATTCCATCTTGTGTTGCTGCCAAGTAAAGACAGTATTTGAGCAGAAAGGCACTGATGTGGAGCAGGTAGATAGGCTTGCCAATTTCCAGCAAGATACATTTTAAATCGGCTTCTTGGTTTCAGTTCAACACCCTCTGAGAATTGATTGGTTTCCATCTGACAAGAAAGGAGTCAGAAAAGCAGAAGACTCTTTCTGGGCTAGATAAACTCAGCATGAGCAATGCTGTCTGTGGACCCGATGAATGTGAAACATGCCAGCATTCAGCAAAAAACTGATTCCTCTCCCCTTATTCACAGGCAAGTCTATTAATTCTTAGGAGACTCCTGCTGGAGTAAGATTGTAGGCGAGCAAAGAGAGCTGAATCAGCTAAGACTTGAAGAATTGGCACTGGCCTGGACTTTGCAGGCAAAGAGACATTTCACATGAAGTGAGTGTCATTGCAGATAGGCAGAAGGAAACAAAGTGTCATCAGGTTTTCTCACCTATTTTTTAAACAATTTGTAAATGAGCTTCAAGGAGCTAATATGGTATTATCCAGTAAAAATAGATGGCCGCGTTCCAGCTAGACCTTGTCCCAGGAGTGTTGCAGGCATGCAAATTAGTAAGCAGCTTGTACTAGGCCCTCACTTTCCCAGGAGAACAGCTATAGGCTGTGGAGAGGAAGCAGAGCCATTGCTCCAACCTTCCTACCACTGCTTCAACTTTCCACCACCTAGTGTCCCCCTCTCTCTAAAACGAGATGGAAAAGATGCCTCTCATTCAAGCACTGCTTTGCCTGGTCCTTGTGGCACAGAGATCTTTTCCCACCAGGTGAAGAGGACTTGCCTCTTGCTCTTACTGTCACCACCAAGGAGTAGCACAGTGAGATGAAGCAAAGTGATTGACATGGAGCCAAACCCTGCTGCCCTTGTTATTTTATGTTCAGGTGCAACTTCCCTCAGTGGATTCGTAAAGGACTGAGAGAATGAGGTTCGTGAAATATTTACCATTACTGTACATGATAATGAGTTTTCTGCATATCTATATGCAATACACACACACATATAAATGCAGTGCACACACACACATATATGCAATATGTCTGAGTTATGATAGCTGTGGGAGTGATTGCCTGGAATTGTCTGTCCATTGTAAATTAAATATGACAGTTCTACATCTGCATCAATGTTAATACTCTTTTAAGACTCTTCTTTCTCAGACGCTGGCGTTGGTCTCACAGTCTGTGAGTATAGGTCACAGTCTTTATTTTTCTTTTGGCATAACAGATACAGAGGAAGTCTTATCTCTTCATGGTCTTGCAGTTGGGATCTAGAGAAGCCAATGAGGGTGAGGAAGGTTAGGGGAGCTCTGGAAAGGACCACCCAGATTAAGTTTATAGCAATCATGCTTTGTTACTCTATTACAGAGAGCAGAGCAGAACAACAAGGGTGAAATAAAGAATTCTTCTTTGCAAGGGTAAGACATTTGCATGAACTTTGTCCTGAAGGAAAATACAGGCAGAACAGTAGAAATCCTTCCAAAGGGCTGTGATGTAGAAAGATCTTTTTCACCAATATTATCGTGGTGCTGTTTTGCCATGGTTCATAAATAAGCCATGCAGTTATCAAGGTAAAACAGCAACACATACGTATTACTCAGGAGACACAAGTTCTGCCGAGCTTTTTCAGTGTCCCAGATACAGTCTAAGCAGGTCTCCAGCGCTGAGGTCCATGCTTGAGCTGTAAGCAGCCCTGGCATCTCCCCACCCTGAACCAGGAGGGTAGCAAGAGCTCTCCTTTCCATTGGTTCATCATCTCCCCTCTCCTTCAGTTCCCCTGCAATCAAAGGTGCCTTATAGCTCCAGTAAGATTCTGTTGTGCTGCCTTTCTCTGTAATGGCTACCTTGTTTTGTTCCTGCCCCTCATTTTTTTTTAAATGAAACCAAATCACTGTGATTTAATCAAGCCCCAAGCTGGAGGATGACTAGGCTTTTATCTCTTTTTTCATCTATGCACTTATATATCCATACCAAACTCACTGGTTTAGGGTATATCTCAGACTACAGGCCAGCCATTACATTCATTAAAATTGACACAACTTCCACCTTCCCAGAGCCTGTGTTAGGGAAAGGGAATCACTACCTGCTGTACAAAAATCGCAGGGATGTGCTAGATGCATTTCTCCTTTATTTCTCAGTTATGTATTAAGAAGTATTTTTCTGAATACCTTTACATATTTCTTTTTTGATTTCTCTGAGGACATCCTATATGAGAATTTATTACTAATCATGTGAATTGATTGGTGTCAAAAATACCATGAGCGTTCACAGGGAAAGGGCAGTCTCATGGTGTGCTACTGACAGACACAGTCTTTCATGAGGGCTCAGGAAAAACTGATTGACCTCTTTGGAGAAAAGGAGGCCTCATTGTTAACCTATCAAAGAACTTTGTGAAACTCTTAAAAACAATGAAGATCTGTAACAAGTAGTTCAAATGGAAAAATAAATTGATTTACTCAATGTTTTGCAGTTTATATGGTCAGGGAGACAGCTCAGGACAGAGCCAGTTAACAGACTGAGGTTAGAAATTAAGAGGACAGGACTTAACTTTCCGTAGCAGCATGTTTAGACACGAAGAGAAAGATGTGGTTTGTGTTTAGTGAGCAGCTAGTAAAATGAAATATGTTATGTGTATGTGCTAGTACACCCTCATTCCCTGCCTCGCTCAATTTTCTGCTTTGATACCATAAAGCTGAGTTACTGGCCAGCTGCAGCCAACTGTGCTGCTCTTTAAACATTATTATACTATTCTAGACAAGTAGGTGAAAAAAGCCTGGCACATGAGCTGCCTAGCATGAGTTCACCGATGAAGACTTTGAGCACCGAAGGCTTCAGCTGAGGCGAGAACTTGGACACAGCTTTGTGTTCCCGAAGTCCCATAGTGGGTACAGAAAAGCATTGCTTTTCCTTCTTTCAAGCCAATGTCATGGTCTACTTTATGCCAAGAGGCTCAGTACATCCCCAGCTGAGGTGCCATGTTGCGGTTTCTTCTCTGCTCCAAGATCATCATGCCAATCAACACTGGGTGGGAGATTGCAGTGCTCTGCTGCTCAGGTGTGCCTCTTCTGAGGTAGGAGGCCATCATGATGACCTGCATGAAAAACATGGGATGTAGCTCATTCCGTGGGAAAGACGGAAGAAGGAGCAGACTGTTACACAAGGCTCCCATTTAAGGTGTGAGAAGTGACTGGGAGGAGAAAAAGGTTGGCTTGAGCTGGATAATGACTTCATTCGAACAGCTAATACATAGGATTAAGGACCAGCATCTATTTAAAGACCTGTAAAAAGTAATCCCAGACTTCCTCAAAATGGTTTTTGTCCTCTTACTGACAAACTGCTTCTGGGTTTTCTAGCAGGGTCTAGATTCAGGTATTGCTACCAATACAGCATTGAGATCCAGGACAATTGAAATCAGTCAAAGCTCTGCTGTGTATTTCAACAGAAAAAACCTGAGCCCTATATAATATCAACTCTGCAAAGGGAGATTACCACTTAACTCTGCCCCAGTACATCCCCGTGTAAGCAACTATACATTTTTAAGTTCTTAAGGAAAGAGAGCGAAACATCAGTTGGCAAGCTGTGCTCACAGGAAAGTGTCACCTACCCTGCACTCAGCTACATCCAGCGTGAGTATGCTAAAGAAAATGTGAACAATAGCAACAAACCAGAGATGTACTTGTCTCATATGTTTTAAGGAATATGTCTACACTCAGTCTAGCAACCTCCCCGCAATGTAAGTTCTTTCTTTTTTTTTTTTTAATTCCCATAAAATTTTACTACATTTGTACGATATGCAATTAATGAGCCATAGAATCATCGAAATTAGAAATGGAAAAGATGCATTAAGTCATCTAGTCCATCCCCTGACAGTTCAGGATTCTTCCCTACAGTGTATTTTTATATTTTCTAATACTCTGTACAGTCCAGATTTAATTGTCTCCAGAGATGAAGCTTCCACCAATTCATTTAGAGAACTGTTCCATAGTCCTGCAGCTCTCAATATCTGGAAAATTTTCCTCTTAAGGACACGTACATCTTTCTTTTCTCACTTTTACTTCTTCTGTTTTAGTTGTAATCTCTTCTACCAACTAAAATAATTCCCCTCCCTGCTGATATTTATACTTTATGTCATCATGCCCTCTCCTTTAATATTGCTTACATAAACTATATGCATTCAGTTTTTATGCCTTGCTTACATGTCCAACTGTTTCCCTCCAGCCCTTTAATCATTTTATGTTGCTCTTTCTGAACTCCCTCTACACTGTCTGCTTCCTTCTGATAAAAAGGCAGCAAAGGCAGGATTCCAGGTTCAATTTTTCCAGGTTTGCACAGGAAAATAGTGTTACCCACCTGCTCTACATCGTTCAATCATTGCAGCTCCTCAGCTGCCATATTGCCTTGAAAACGCCTGTGTGAATTGTGGCCCACAGGTACTTGTATAGCGATGACATGTTACTGAATGGATTGCAAAAGCAAATCTCAGCAAGGTCTCTGACTGTTCAAAATGGCTGATATTAGTAGATGATACACCTAAGTTGTGGAAAAAAAAAAAAGAAAGAAGAGGAAGGTAAGACAAATGAGAAGCAATGCCACTAATTTGTTCCATAATTTTGAGAGGTCTCTAGGGGTATTTTAAAACACTGAGTACTGGACTTCGTATTTATCCACTAGATGATTGCAGAAGATTGCAGCTCAATATTTTTGGATTGCATCCTGGTCCCATTATAAATTCTGGGAGCTTTGTCATGAGTGCCCCTTCTTCTGAGTTCTTGGCTATCACTGAGGCAAAATTTTAAGGGGTCGGGGGTTGCATCACTGAATTTTAGGATCTAGAGAGGCTCAGGGTTAATCAGGTTGCCCTTTGTTCCAGGAAGAGAAAGCAAAAAGCCTTTACTTTAAACAGGGTGAGTGCTGAGAAGGGCCAAGCCAAAATCAAGAGGCATAAAGACATCAAAAAATGTCACAATGAAAATGGTATAAAATCCTTAATAGAATAAAATAGGTGGATGCTATAGCGACAAACCTCAGTCATGGTATTTCAAGTGAAGTGATTCCTTCTTCTGCTTTAAATCCTTTTAATGTGCCTTCTATTGAATATCTCATACAGGTGGAGCACTATAAATTCTGCTATCTAGCAGCACACACCATTTGTATGAACACTTTATTCCAGCTGAGACACAAGTATTAATAGCAACACGGATCCTTCCTTTCAAGCTCT